>NC_133150.1:49744248-49914248 GCF_048418815.1 Hemitrygon akajei | reverse complement strand
ATTGAATTTACAAAAGCTACACAGAAACAAAGGCTGACAAACAAACAATGTGCAAAAGACAAATTGTGCAAATAAAGAGGTTGTGGAAATAATTCAGTGTTGAGATGAGGGGAGTTATTTCCCTCAATTCAGAAACCTGATGTTTGTAGGGTAATAACTGTTCCTGATTCTGTTGGTGTGGGACCTGACACTCCTGTACCTCCTTCCTGCTGGTAGTAGCAAGAAGGGGGCTTGGTCTGGACAACAGGAGTGCTTGATGATGGATGCAGTGCTCCACGTGAATGTGGTTAATTGTGGGAAGGGCTTTGCGTGTGATGGACTGGGTTGTATCCACCACTTTCTGCAGACTTTCCATTCCTGGGCCTCGGTGTTTCCAGACCAGGCTGTGATGCTCTCCACTGCGCAGCTCTAGAAGTTTGTCAAAGTTTTGGAAGAGATGCCAAACCTACACAGACTTCAACAAAAGTAGAGAGTCTGTTGTAGCTTCTTCATGAGGACGCCCACTTGCCGTTCCAAGAACAGATCCTCCTAGGAATGCCAAGTGCAGAACTGCAGGAAGCTCTACTGGAGAGAAGAAATGGCCAGTCTTACAGCTACGATCAGCCTCAGTGCCAGTGCCCCCAGCCCAGGGGCAGGGATAGACCCATCCTGGAGAGCTCGCAAACACAGCACCGATGGTCTGGGACGCTGCTGATGTGCTTGGACAATTCCTGGTTTCACAGGTTTCCAGAGCAGTTTATACAGAGGGACACGGCCCCAGGGGAATTACTGTGACCAAAGCAAATAATCTCAATGTTGAACATCAGGACTGGTCAAAATAAGACCATGAAGTGCAAGGCAGGACTTTCTGAGACTGGAAACTGTGCTCCAGCTGAGCTGGAGGTGGCAAGGCAGTTATGTAGCAGAGAAGCTCCCTGGTTCTTTCAGCTGTGTAGCAGAGAAGCTCCCTGGTTCTTTCAGCTGTGTAGCAGAGAAGCTCCCTGGTTCTATCAGCTGTGTAGCAGAGAAGCTCCCTGGTTCTATCAGCTGTGTAGCAGAGAGGATCCCTGGTTCTATCAGTTATGTAGCAGAGAAGCTCCCTGGTTCTATCAGCTGTGTAGCAGAGAAGCTCCCTGGTTCTATCAGCTGTGTAGCAGAGAGGATCCCTGGTTCTATCAGTTATGTAGCAGAGAAGCTCCCTGGTTCTATCAGCTGTGTAGCAGAGAGGATCCCTGGTTCTATCAGTTATGTAGCAGAGAAGCTCCCTGGTTCTATCAGTTATGTAGCAGAGAAGCTCCCTGGTTCTATCAGTTATGTAGCAGAGAAGCTTCCTGGTTCTATCAGTTATGTAGCAGAGAAGCTCCCTGGTTCTATCAGCTATGTTTTCCACTGCTATCTTGCTATTCCTCCTCCACGGGTGTCTGCACAGAACAGCCTGGAGCCTCAGCATTACATCCTTGCTTTTATATTCCAGTCCTCTGGAAATGAATGCTAACGTAGAATTCCTTCCTTCCAGAGAGGAGATAAATCTCTATCAAAAGAGGTGTACAGCACTCCTTCCTTCTGCTAGCCTTCAGGTCACCCTTGGGCAAGGTGTAGCACCTACTTAGCCCCCTAATTGGGGTGATGTGAAGCCACAGGAGCAAGTGGTGGATGATTGTATGAGCAGCCGGTGCAGATCACAAGTCCTGGTTATGCGACCACAGACACCAGGCAGACAATCTCTGAAGAGTGTTGATAATGGCTGGGGTCACCCATCTTGTAAAGACACTGCCCAGAAGAAGGCAATGGCAAACCACTTCTGTAGAAATATTTGCCAAGAACAGTCATGGTCATGCAACATGGCACATAATGATGATGACGTTGACCACCAACTCATCGTGCAAGTTGACCTTAGTTCAGTGTTCCAGTCTGGATAAACCCGACCACATCCTCCTGTTTCTCCTTGGCATCCTGCTCTTGGCCTCATCTGGGCCATACTCCAGGTTACAGATCAGGAAGTCCTCCTGATGCCATCTCTGACCAGACTCCATTCTGTACCATTACCGACCTCCTGAACCCATCGTCCAGACCTCCCCCACAGTGGCTGCAGTGCGCGGTGGGCTCCCCTGGCTCTAGCGCCCACACACGGCACCTCCACCACCGTGAAGGGTAAAGACTTCAGGCACGTGGGAACACTACCCCATTCCAGCATTCCTCCCACAGCATCCCAGCTGGGGATGCCTCTCAGTGCTGGGTCTGAACAAGTGCCTTCTGTGGGAGACCCTCTCCACACAGAATGCAGCACCCACCTTGTCAGAGGGTGGGGAGCGTGTGGAATGAGCTGCCAGCACAAGTGGTGAACGTGGGCTCGATTTCAACACTTGAGAGAAGTTTGGATAGGTACATGTGTAGAGAGGTATGTAGAGCTGTGGTCCAGTGCAGGTTGATGGAATTGGACAGAATCATTCAGCACAAACTAGGTGTGTTTCTGTAGACTAGTGCTCTATGACTTCTAATGAATTAATTAATTTAGAGATACAATACAGATCGGGCCCTTCAAGTTGCGCCACCCAGCAACACACCGACTTAACCCAAGCCTATGCATCAGCCAGTTTACTATGACCAATTAACCCACTAACCTTACATCCTCGGAACGTGCCAGCAAACCAGAGGGTCTGGAAGAAACCCACGTGGTCATGGGAAGGACGCGCAAACTCCTTGCAGCCGGCACCGAAGTTGAATGAATTCCCCACTTCCGAACCTGGCCCGCATTTTAAAAGCATCACGCTAAACACTACCCTAGAGTGGCACGCTTTCCACAGGAGACGAGCTACCAACACTGGCCTTACCACCGACGCCCACTGGCTACAGGTGAAATATAAGGAAAATACACAAGGCGTCAAGCAATCTGTGAAAACGGAAAATTGTTTCTGAATAAATATCAATTTCAAAACCTAGTCCATAATCAATTTATTTCATCGGCTTTTACTGCGCAGTACAATCAGCTCACAGCAACCCCTTCCCTCCGCTGGATGTTGAATCCGAAACTCTCTCCTGTGTGATTTATGCTCATTTGAAACACATGAGGGATTAATGCCGTAAACTCGAAAGAAATAAGGAGAAGGTGCTGGCAGAACCTCTGGCAAAATGTGAATAGTCCTGCAAATCCTCACATAAACTGGCGAAGAGCCCCACCTAGGGGCCAAGGGGAGAAGTGTTCCCACTGCACAGGCTCTGGTCATCACCCACACCAGCAGCAGATGTGGAAAGTCACGTCAAGGTCAAAGTCAGGGTTATTGTCATCTGCACAGAAACATCCACGCACAGATGCAATGAAAAACCTGCAGCACCGTTCACATGAAGAACATAAACACTAGCAGCTGCTGGAAATCTTGAGCAACACGCACAAAATCCCGGAGGGGTGTTGATTCCTCGTTCCCCTACCAAGACTTGGTGAGTTCTTCCAGCGTCTTGTGTGCGTCTACAAGGAAAAACGGAATTAGAAAAAAAAAAAATCCATTTGAGCACCAAGCAGGCAAGGTGTTTCTGAACGGCAGTGATCGGAGCCATGCTGGTCTGTTCAAGAACAGAGAGCAGTGGGTGCCCGCAATGCTTGGGGTGGTGGTAAAGGGAATTTAAAAAGATATTTAGATAGGCACATGAATGTGAGGAAAATGGAAGGAAATGAACTCACACCACCAGGTTCAGGAAGAGTTACAACCCCTCAACCATCAGGGGTTAATAACTTAACTCAATTTCACTTGCCCCACCATTGAAATAGTTGAACACCCTAGTTGGGCAATCTTTCCTTCATTCTGTTGTGGTTATTATTCTATAGATTTATTGAGTATTCTCACAAGAAAATGAATCTCAGGGTTGTATATGGTGACAGAAATGTACTCTGAACATAAAAATTTACTTTGTGTAAACGGAATGGATTAGCTTAGTTGGCCATTTCATCACTAATTTATCTGGTTCAGCACACGGTTGTGGGCCGAAGGGCCTGTTCCTGCACTCCACTGTTCTATGTTCTATGTTGTAGGGAAGAGGCTGTTCACGAACCTGGTGGTGTGGGACTTCAGGCTGCTGGGAGCCGCGAGGAGGGTTAACGCTTCTGAAGGACGCGGGTTTCAGACCTCAGCACTGGAGCCCAGTAAAGGCCAGATCGGCTTGCCTTCACCCGGGAACTGCAGCCTCTGTGGAGTGTGGCTGCTCAGAATACTAAATAGAATCATTTCTGGAAGCGCTAGTTTAAACGCGTTGCACACTTTGCAACGCAGAATGGACTTGTTTGAACCTTCAAGCCGATTTAGCTGTTGAAGGAGAGGTGGCTATGTTTGTTTACTCTGTTCCCATAGCTCGCTGAACGGCAGGCCTGTCTGCAGCAGAAAGATTTGGTTTCACAACGCAATCATGAAATATTAATTCACATCACTTGCCGAAGCTTTTCATGATTAGATTCCCACAGTTTACAGGTTTAAATTGCCAGCTCTCCAGAGTATAGGCAGGATCTGTATCAAATTCTTTCAGTGGGAGCTTTCCAGTTAGACAATAGACAGTAGGTGCAGGAGTAGGCCATTTGGCCCTTCTAGCCAGCACCGCCATTCACTGTGATCATGGCTGATCATACACAATCAGTACCCCGTTCCTGCCCTCTCCCCATATCCCTTGACCCCGCTATCTGTAAGAGCTCTATCTAACTCTGTCTTGAATGCATCCAGAGACTTGGCCTCCACTGCCTTCTGGGGCAGAGCATTCCACATATCCACCACTCTCTGGGTGAAAAAGTTTTTTCCGCATCTCTGTTCTAAATGGCCTACCCCTTATTCTTAAACTGTGGCCTCTAGTTCTAGACTCACCCATCAGCGGGAACATGCTTCCTGCCTCCAGTGTGTCCAATCCCTTAATAATCTTACATGTTTCAATCAGATCCCCTCTCATCCTTCTAAATTCCAGTGTATACAAGCCCAGTCTCTCCAATCTTTCAACATATGACAGTCCCGCCATTCCGGGAATTAACCTTGTGAACCTAAGCTGCACTCCCTCAATAGCAAGAATGTCCTTCCTCAAATTTGGAGACCAAAACTGCACACAATACTCCAGGTGTGGTCTCACCAGGGCCCTGTACAGCTGCAGAAGGACCTCTTTACTCCTATACTCAATTCCTCTTGTTATAAAAGCCAACATGCCATTAGCTTTCTTCACTGCCTGCTGTACCTGCATGCTTGCTTTCATTGACTGATATACACGAACACCTAGATCTCGTTGTACTTCCCCTTTTCCTAACTTGACTCCATTTAGATAGTAATCTGCCTTCCTGTTCTTGCCACCAAAGTGGATAACCTCACATTTATCCACATTAAACTGCATCTGCCATACATTTGCCCACTCACCCAACCTGTCCAAGTCACCCTGCATTCTCATAACATCCTCCTGACATTTCACACTGCCACCAAGCTTTGTGTCAGCTCTCCAGAGTTTAGGCAGGGAAGCCCAAGGAGGAAAGAGCTGACAAAAGGTATGGAATCCATTCATTAGGAGATGCACAGGGATAGGCTGTTGTTAAAGTGCTGTACCGATGTTTACAAGAAGCTTTCAGGAAGATTAAATTTATGTCCAATTTAGGAACTTGAATCGACAAAGCATAGAAAGCTTTCAACCTAATGTAAGTAATTATGGACACAGTGGCTTCAGGAAACTATATAAACCTAATTCAACTAACTCCACAGCCTTGTTTTACATCCACCAAGGTTAAACAGGCATTCTGATGGGTGCAGAGATCAGCATAGCTGTTGTGGGCCGAAGGGCCTGTCTCTGTGACATACCTCTCTGACTGTGCAAACAGACGAGCATAAGACATGGAAGCAGATTAGCTCGTTCAGCCACCATTCCATCATCACTGACATATTGAATTGACTTTATTTCTTACATCCTTCACGTACATGAGGAGTAAGAATCTTTATTTACATCTCCATCTAAATGTGCAATCATAATAATTTATAATAAATAGAACAGTCAATGTAGTATAGAGTACACTCAAATCAGTGTGAGTTCATCAGTCTGATGGCCTGGTGGAAGAAGCTGTCCCGGAGCCTGTTGGTCCTGGCTTTTATGCTGCAGTACTGTTTCCCGGATGGTAGCAGCTGGAATAGATTGTGGTCGGGATGGCTTGAGTTCCCAATGATCGTATGGGCCCTTTTTACACACCTGTCCTTGTAAATGCCCTGAATCATGGGAAGTTCACAGCTATAGATGCGCTGGGCTGTCTGCATCACTCTCTGCAGAGTCCTGTGATTAAGGGAGATACAGTTCCCATACCAGGCAGTGATGCAGCCAGTCAGGATGCTCTGAGCTTCTTGTCAAGCCTGGATGGAACTATGGGGTTGAATGCTGAACTGTAGTCCAAGAACAGCATTCTCACGTAAGTGTCCTTCTTCTGCAGATGTGTAAGAACGGTATGTAGAGCGCCGGCTATTGTGTCGACTGTCGATTGGTTGTGTCAGTAGGCAAATTGCAGGTGTCCAGTTAGGGTGGTAGCAAGCTGCATCTTCTCACTGTAACTTCTGATGCCCAGACTAATTAAGAACTTCTGTTTTAAATATACCCAATGATTTGGCCTCCACCGTTGTCTGTGGCAATGAATTCCAGATTCACCACCCACTGGCTAAAGAAACACCTCCTCATCTCTGTTCCAATTGGACATCTCTCTGTTCTGAGCCTGTGCCCTCTAGCCCTAGACTTCCCCACTATAGGAAACATCCTCTCCATGTTCACTTGATCGAGGTCTTTCAATAATCAATGGGTTTCAATTAGAGAACCCCCCACCGCCACCCCATTCTTCACTCCGGCGAGTACATGCCCAGAGACATCAAATGCTCCTTATATGATAACCCTTTCGTTCTCCTGGCCTAGAGCAATGCCAGCACAAAACCCAGTCTAACAAGGCCTGAACGCCCAGTTAAAAGGGAAGTGACCTGTGACCCTGGTTAAGGGGGATGGGGACTGGTCCACTGGTTAATGGGGTGGTGACTGGACAGCTGCCCGTTTGAACCGTTTCCCTCACTTACATCCCTGATGTCTCTGGTGTTGGGGCAGGAGTGGGACACTTGCCCCTCTGTCTGACTCAGGCTCGACTCTCCACAGCTGCCCAGCTTTGCTCTAGGCTTCCCACCCCTCCTCCCCTGCTGGTTCCAGTGATGGGAGTACGTAACATACCAGGCACACGGCCAATTCCCCACCTGCCCCCTACCCGCACACTGGTACCTATCTGACTGCAGGGTGTAGTCATAGAGTAACTGAATACTTCAGATCAGAAAGAGGCCACATCATACTAATATTCTGCCTAATCCCTTCGATCTTCACCCTTCATACCCCTCCCATCCATGTATCTGTCCAAACTTCTCTTAAACGTTGAAATCAAACCCACATCCACCACTTCCACTGGCAGCTTGTTCTCAGTGAAGAGGTTCCCCTCGGGTTAGGCTTAAATAGTTCACCTTTCACCCTTAACTCATAACCTCAAGTTCTAGTCCCACTCAGCCTCAGTGGAAAAAGCATTCTTTCATTAATCCTGTCTAAAGCCCTCTTAGTTTTGTATACCTCTTCGAAATTTCTCTCCCTCTCCCTCCCCCTCCCTCCTTCTTTCCCTCTCTCCTGCCTCCAGCCGGATCCGAGTACAAGCTGCTATACTCTGTTTTGCCACATGGGGGTGCTAGTGTACCATGGATCGCTTGCTGGACAGCACCGGCCATCACTGGACTTCACTGGCTATCACATCCTGTCTGAACATCTCTGGACTCCATATCCTAGCAGAACATCACTGGACATCATTATACAGTACAACCTGCCTGGACATTACCGGAACCGCATCCCAGCTGAACATCCCTGGACCTCACATCCTGGCTGTTATGATCTGTAAGATGAACCTCTGCCTGAGTCTAAGGTGGAGCAGCTGAACAGCCATCAAGAGAGCCCGTAGTGGCTGCAGTCTTGAGTAAGGATGCCAATTGTGCCTTGTCCAGCTCCTGCGTCTTGCTGTGGGAAAGGGTTTCCCACTGACAGTTTTCCTGCTTCTGGTGGAGACAAGATCCCTGGGGAATTTATGGAGGCTGGGGAAGAACAAGGCAGTGGACACTGGAACGCTCCGGCTGGGAGTTGTGGTGGTACGAGGAGGATGGGAGGGGTGGCTGGGATCTGTCTCTGACCTGCGGCAGTGTTCCGGAACTGGACAAGGCACAGTGTGATTCCACAGTGAGTGTCCAGCCCACTGGCTGTTGCTGACACACCCAGTATCCGATCACCAGTGACAGCATTATCACATGTAACATGCCACATCAATTAGCGATTGGCTTATTGTTGTCAGGTGCGCACAGTACAGTGAAAAGCCTTGTCTAACATGTCGAACGTACATCAAATCATTGTCTCGGTACTGAGATAAGTGAAGCTCTTCTCGAGGTCAGTGACCAGCTCCTTTGTTTGGCTGACACCGATTGTTGTCATGACACATTCTCACCTCACACACAGACTCCTGACCCCTGCGAACCTGCTGGGTTTCCGATACAGAACAGCATCAGAATCAAGCCGAACAACACCGGCATATGTCACAAAACTAGATGTTAAAGAGCGGCAGTACATTGCACACCATAATAATAAAATGGTAAATTACAGTATGGTGTACATTTGTATTTAAAAATTAAACAATAAAACAGTGAGGTTTCCTGGGTTCAATGACCATTCAGAAACCTGATGGTAGAAGGAAATAAGCTGTTGCAGAATTCTTCAGAGTTGCCTTTAGGGTCCTGGGCCTCCTCCCTGATGGCAGTAATGAGAAGAGAGCGTGGTGGTGAGGGTCCTTAATGATGGCTGCCACCTTTTTGAGGCATTGCTCCTCGGTTGTCCTGGACGCTTGGAAGGCTAGTGCCACTGATTGGGCTGACTGAGCTAACAACTTCCTTCAGCTTCTATCGCTCCGTACAGAGACCCCACCCCCCCCAAATTAAGATGGTGATGCAGCCAGTTAGAATGCTCTCCAAAATACATCTGTGGAAACTGGCGAGAATCCTCAAACTCCAAATGAAATATAGCTGTTGTCATGCCTTCTTAGTAACTGGGCCCAGCACAATTCCTCAGAGATGTTGATGCCAAGGAGCTGGAAATTGCACACTCTTTTCAATTCTGATCCTTCGTTAAGGACTGGGAAGAAGCAGACAGCACAGGGGGAACCAGGTAGAAGTTGTCCTGTGAAATGAGTCCGTACTGATCCGTGCTCACTGTCCCAGGAACCAAGCCCCTCTTAACCGGAGCACCCTGAACGGAATGGACAGGCCAGGAGGAATATCAATAGAGTGCAGAAGTGTCTCGGGGTGTGTACAGCACACAGGGAGAGGTGAGTATTACAGGTGGAGAAGGGTCTCGGTGTGTACAGGACACAGGGAGAGGTGAGTATTACAGGTGGAGAAGGGTCTCAGTGTGTACAGGACACAGGGAGAGGTGAGTATTACAGGTGGAGAAGGGTCTCGGTGTGTACAGGACACAGGGAGAGGTGAGTATTACAGGTGGAGAAGGGTCTCAGTGTGTACAGGACACAGGGAGAGGTGAGTATTACAGGTGGTGAAGGGTCTCGGTGTGTACAGGACACAGGGAGAGGTGAGTATTACAGGTGGAGAAGGTCTCGGTGTGTACAGGACACAGGGAGAGGTGAGTATTACAGGTGGAGAAGGGCCTCGGTGTGTACAGGACACAGGGAGAGATGAGTATTACAGGTGGAGAAGGGTCTCGGTGTGTGTATAGGACACAGGGAGAGGTGAGTATTACAGGTGGAGAAGGGTCTCGGTGTGTACAGGACACAGGGAGAGATGAGTATTACAGGTGGAGAAGGGTCTCGGTGTGTATAGGACACAGGGAGAGGTGAGTATTACAGGTGGAGAAGGGTCTCGGTGTGTACAGGACACAGGGAGAGGTGAGTATTACAGGTGGAGAAGGGTCTCGGTGTGTACAGGACACAGGGAGAGGTGAGTATTACAGGTGGAGAAGGGTCTCGGTGTGTACAGGACACAGGGAGAGGTGAGTATTACAGGTGGAGAAGGGTCTCGGTGTGTACAGGACACAGGGAGAGGTGAGTATTACAGGTGCAGAAGGTCTCGGTGTGTACAGGACACAGGGAGAGGTGAGTATTACAGGTGGAGAAGGGTCTCGGTGTGTACAGGACACAGGGAGAGGTGAGTATTACAGGTGGAGAAGGGTCTCGGTGTGTACAGGACACAGGGAGAGGTGAGTATTACAGGTGGAGAAGGTCTCGGTGTGTACAGGACACAGGGAGAGGTGAGTATTACAGGTGGAGAAGGGTCTCGGTGTGTACAGCACACAGGGAGAGGTGAGTATTACAGGTGCAGAAGGTCTCGGTGTGTACAGGACACAGGGAGAGGTGAGTATTACAGGTGGAGAAGGGTCTCGGTGTGTACAGGACACAGGGAGAGGTGAGTATTACAGGTGGTGAAGGGTCTCGGTGTGTACAGGACACAGGGAGAGGTGAGTATTACAGGTGGAGAAGGGTCTCGGTGTGTACAGGACACAGGGAGAGGTGAGTATTACAGGTGGAGAAGGGTCTCGGTGTGTGTATAGGACACAGGGAGAGGTGAGTATTACAGGTGGTGAAGGGTCTCGGTGTGTACAGGACACAGAGAGAGGTGAGTATTACAGGTGGAGAAGGGTCTCGGTGTGTACAGGACACAGGGAGAGGTGAGTATTACAGGTGGAGAAGGGTCCCGGTGTGTACAGGACACAGAGAGAGGTGAGTATTACAGGTGGAGAAGGTCTCGGTGTGTACAGGACACAGGGAGAGGTGAGTATTACAGGTGGAGAAGGGTCTCGGTGTGTACAGGACACAGGGAGAGGTGAGTATTACAGGTGCAGAAGGTCTCGGTGTGTACAGGACACAGGGAGAGGTGAGTATTACAGGTGGAGAAGGTTCTCGGTGTGTGTATAGGTCACAGGGAGGGGTGAGTATTACAGGTGGAGAAGGGTCTCGGTGTGTGTACAGGACACAGGGATAGGTGAGTATTACAGGTGGAGAAGGGTCCCGGTGTGTACAGGACACAGGGAGAGGTGAGTATTACAGGTGGAGAAGGGTTTCGGTGTGTACAGGACACAGGGAGAGGTGAATATTACAGGTGGAGAAGGGTCCCGGTGTGTACAGGACACAGGGAGATGTGAGTATTTCTGGTGGAGAAGGGTCCCGGTGTGTACAGGACACAGGGAGATGTGAGTATTTCTGGTGGAGAAGGTTCTCGGTGTGTGTATAGGACACAGGGAGAGGTGAGTATTACAGGCGGAGAAGGGTCTCGGTGTGTACAGGACACAGGGAGAGGTGAGTATTACAGGTGGAGAAGGGTCTCGGTGTGTACAGGACACAGGGAGAGGTGAGTATTACAGGTGGAGAAGGGTCTCGGTGTGTACAGGACACGGAGAGGTGAGTATTACAGGTGGAGAAGGGTCTCGGTGTGTACAGGACACAGGGAGAGGTGAGTATTACAGGTGGAGAAGGGTCTCGGTGTGTACAGGACACAGGGAGAGGTGAGTATTACAGGTGGAGAAGGGTCTCGGTGTGTACAGGACACAGGGAGAGGTGAGTATTACAGGTGGAGAAGGGTCTCGGTGTGTACAGGACACAGGGAGAGGTGAGTATTACAGGTGGAGAAGGGTCTCAGTGTGTACAGGACACAGGGAGAGGTGAGTATTACAGGTGGAGAAGGGTCTCGGTGTGTACAGGACACAGGGAGAGGTGAGTATTACAGGTGGAGAAGGGTCTCAGTGTGTACAGGACACAGGGAGAGGTGAGTATTACAGGTGGAGAAGGGTCTCGGTGTGTACAGGACACAGGGAGAGATGAGTATTACAGGTGGAGAAGGGTCTCGGTGTGTATAGGACACAGGGAGAGGTGAGTATTACAGGTGGAGAAGGGTCTCGGTGTGTACAGGACACAGGGAGAGGTGAGTATTACAGGTGGAGAAGGGTCTCGGTGTGTACAGGACACAGGGAGAGGTGAGTATTACAGGTGGAGAAGGGTCTCGGTGTGTACAGGACACAGGGAGAGGTGAGTATTACAGGTGGAGAAGGGTCTCGGTGTGTACAGGACACAGGGAGAGGTGAGTATTACAGGTGCAGAAGGTCTCGGTGTGTACAGGACACAGGGAGAGGTGAGTATTACAGGTGGAGAAGGGTCTCGGTGTGTACAGGACACAGGGAGAGGTGAGTATTACAGGTGGAGAAGGGTCTCGGTGTGTACAGGACACAGGGAGAGGTGAGTATTACAGGTGGAGAAGGTCTCGGTGTGTACAGGACACAGGGAGAGGTGAGTATTACAGGTGGAGAAGGGTCTCGGTGTGTACAGCACACAGGGAGAGGTGAGTATTACAGGTGCAGAAGGTCTCGGTGTGTACAGGACACAGGGAGAGGTGAGTATTACAGGTGGAGAAGGGTCTCGGTGTGTACAGGACACAGGGAGAGGTGAGTATTACAGGTGGTGAAGGGTCTCGGTGTGTACAGGACACAGGGAGAGGTGAGTATTACAGGTGGAGAAGGGTCTCGGTGTGTACAGGACACAGGGAGAGGTGAGTATTACAGGTGGAGAAGGGTCTCGGTGTGTGTATAGGACACAGGGAGAGGTGAGTATTACAGGTGGTGAAGGGTCTCGGTGTGTACAGGACACAGAGAGAGGTGAGTATTACAGGTGGAGAAGGGTCTCGGTGTGTACAGGACACAGGGAGAGGTGAGTATTACAGGTGGAGAAGGGTCCCGGTGTGTACAGGACACAGAGAGAGGTGAGTATTACAGGTGGAGAAGGTCTCGGTGTGTACAGGACACAGGGAGAGGTGAGTATTACAGGTGGAGAAGGGTCTCGGTGTGTACAGGACACAGGGAGAGGTGAGTATTACAGGTGCAGAAGGTCTCGGTGTGTACAGGACACAGGGAGAGGTGAGTATTACAGGTGGAGAAGGTTCTCGGTGTGTGTATAGGTCACAGGGAGGGGTGAGTATTACAGGTGGAGAAGGGTCTCGGTGTGTGTACAGGACACAGGGATAGGTGAGTATTACAGGTGGAGAAGGGTCCCGGTGTGTACAGGACACAGGGAGAGGTGAGTATTACAGGTGGAGAAGGGTTTCGGTGTGTACAGGACACAGGGAGAGGTGAATATTACAGGTGGAGAAGGGTCCCGGTGTGTACAGGACACAGGGAGATGTGAGTATTTCTGGTGGAGAAGGGTCCCGGTGTGTACAGGACACAGGGAGATGTGAGTATTTCTGGTGGAGAAGGTTCTCGGTGTGTGTATAGGACACAGGGAGAGGTGAGTATTACAGGCGGAGAAGGGTCTCGGTGTGTACAGGACACAGGGAGAGGTGAGTATTACAGGTGGAGAAGGGTCTCGGTGTGTACAGGACACAGGGAGAGGTGAGTATTACAGGTGGAGAAGGGTCTCGGTGTGTACAGGACACAGGGAGAGGTGAGTATTACAGGTGGAGAAGGGTCTCGGTGTGTACAGGACACAGGGAGAGGTGAGTATTACAGGTGGAGAAGGGTCTCGGTGTGTACAGGACACAGGGAGAGGTGAGTATTACAGGTGGAGAAGGGTCTCGGTGTGTACAGGACACAGGGAGAGGTGAGTATTACAGGTGGAGAAGGGTCTCGGTGTGTACAGGACACAGGGAGAGGTGAGTATTACAGGTGGAGAAGGTTCTCGGTGTGTGTATAGGACACAGGGAGAGGTGAGTATTACAGGTGGAGAAGGTCTCGGTGTGTACAGGACACAGGGAGAGGTGAGTATTACAGGTGGAGAAGGGTCTCGGTGTGTACAGGACACAGGGAGAGGTGAGTATTACAGGTGGAGTAGGGTCTCGGTGTGTACAGGACACAGGGAGAGATGAGTATTACAGGTGGAGAAGGGTCCCGGTGTGTACAGGACACAGGGAGAGGTGAGTATTACAGGTGGAGAAGGGTCTCGGTGTGTACAGGACACAGGGAGAGGTGAGTATTACAGGTGGAGAAGGGTCTCGGTGTGTGTATAGGACACAGGGAGAGGTGAGTATTACAGGTGGAGAAGGGTCTCGGTGTGTGTATAGGACACAGGGAGAGGTGAGTATTACAGATGGAGAAGGTCTCGGTGTGTACAGGACACAGGGAGAGATGAGTATTACAGATGGAGAAGGTCTCGGTGTGTACAGGACACAGGGAGAGGTGAGTATTACAGGTGGAGAAGGGTCTCGGTGTGTGTATAGGACACAGGGAGAGGTGAGTATTACAGGTGCAGAAGGTCTCGGTGTGTACAGGACACAGGGAGAGGTGAGTATTACAGGTGGAGAAGGGTCTCGGTGTGTACAGGACACAGGGAGAGGTGAGTATTACAGGTGGAGAAGGGTCTCGGTGTGTACAGGACACAGGGAGAGGTGAGTATTACAGGTGGAGAAGGATCTCGGTGTGTACAGGACACAGGGAGAGGTGAGTATTACAGGTGGAGTAGGGTCTCGGTGTGTACAGGACACAGGGAGAGGTGAGTATTACAGGTGGAGAAGGGTCTCGGTGTGTGTATAGGACACAGGGAGAGATGAGTATTACAGGTGGAGAAGGGTCTCGGTGTGTACAGGACACAGGGAGAGGTGAGTATTACAGGTGGAGTAGAGTCTCGGTGTGTACAGGACACAGGGAGAGGTGAGTATTACAGGTGGAGAAGGGTCTCGGTGTGTACAGGACACAGGGAGAGATGAGTATTACAGGTGGAGAAGGGTCTCGGTGTGTACAGGACACAGGGAGAGGTGAGTATTACAGGTGGAGTAGAGTCTCGGTGTGTACAGGACACAGGGAGAGGTGAGTATTACAGGTGGAGAAGGGTCTCGGTGTGTACAGGACACAGGGAGAGGTGAGTATTACAGGTGGAGAAGGGTCTCGGTGTGTACAGGACATAGGGAGTGGTGAGTATTACAGGTGGAGAAGGGTCTCGGTGTGTGTACAGGACACAGGGAGAGATGAGTATTACAGGTGGAGTAGGGTCTCGGTGTGTACAGGACACAGGGAGAGGTGAGTATTACAGGTGGAGAAGGGTCTCGGTGTGTGTATAGGACACAGGGAGAGATGAGTATTACAGGTGGAGAAGGGTCTCGGTGTGTACAGGACACAGGGAGAGGTGAGTATTACAGGTGGAGTAGAGTCTCGGTGTGTATAGGACACAGGGAGAGATGAGTATTACAGGTGGAGAAGGGTCTCGGTGTGTACAGGACACAGGGAGAGGTGAGTATTACAGGTGGAGAAGGGTCTCGGTGTGTACAGGACACAGGGAGAGATGAGTATTACAGGTGGAGAAGGGTCTCGGTGTGTGTATAGGACACAGGGAGAGGTGAGTATTACAGGTGGAGAAGGGTCTCGGTGTGTACAGGACACAGGGAGAGGTGAGTATTACAGGTGGAGAAGGGTCTCGGTGTGTACAGGACACAGGGAGAGGTGAGTATTACAGGTGGTGAAGGGTCCCGGTGTGTACAGGACACAGGGAGAGGTGAGTATTACAGGTGGTGAAGGGTCCCGGTGTGTACAGGACACAGGGAGAGGTGAGTATTACAGGTGGAGAAGGGTCTCGGTGTGTACAGGACACAGGGAGAGTTCACTGTTACAGTTGGAGAAGGTTTTCAGGCTGTGTACAGGACACGGGAGGAGGTGGGCATTACAGATGCTGAGAGATTCTCTAGCCTGATGAAAGAAGCAAAGAACACCTCTATTAATAGCTCATAATTTCAAATATTCTTCCCCCATCATCGGTGATTTTTCACTGACATATTTTTGTGATACAGATAGTGGAGAGTGTTCCTCAGCCAGAATGTTAACCAAGACGTTTCGGCAGAGCTGACCAATAGTCACTCCCTCTGAGTCTGAGTGCTCTTGGTGCTTGTCCAGACGTCTGTTACTCACTTCTCTCTGGGTATGGAATGTCCCCCTTCGATCCCACCTGTTTCTCTTCCCCCTGACCCTTAACCTGTGTCTCCTAACTTTATTCACTTCCAATTTGTGGATGTTTCCTACTGAATGTCTTCCCATCATTCATAGCCCTCCATTACATTCATAATTCATTATTTATTGTCTTTTACAGTGCATGTGTCCTCCAAGAGCTCCACAAACTTGTCGTAGGTTTGTGTGCCTCAGTGACCTGGAGAGCTATGCTGCCTGGAGTCGGGGCTTTATACTGTGTCTCTTGGTAGGGTCACCCATGCCAAACAGGTTGAAAGGTAGAAGACAGGCCCAGATTGGTCCACCGGTTTCTAGCTTCAGAGGTTCAGCACAGGGTTAACAGCCCTGACTGGTCAAAAAAAATTGTTATGGAAACAGCAATGACGAATCCTTTTATAAGACCATAAGATACAGGAGCAGAAACAGGCCATTCTGCCTATTGAGTCTGCTCCACCATTCAATCATGGCTGATCCAATTCTTCCACTCATCCCCACTCCCCTGCCTTCACCTGGCTAAAAAAGAACCTCTCTATCTCTGCCCTAAATGCACCCAATTACTTTGCCTCCACAGCTGCTCGTGGCAACAAATTCCACAGATTTACGACCCTCTGACTGAAGTAATTTCCCCGCATCTCAGTTCTAAATGGATGTCCTTCAATCCTGAAGTCGTGCCCTCTTGTCCTAGACCCCCCTACCATGGAAAATAACTTTGCCATATCTAATCTGTGGAGGCCTTTTAACATTCGGAATGTTTCTATGAGATCCCCCTCATTCTCCTGAACTCCAGGGAATACAGCCCATGAGCTGCCAAACATTCCTCATATGGTAACCCTTTCATTCCTGGAATCATTCTTGTGAATCTTCTCTGAACCCTCTCCAATGTCAGTATATCCTTTCTAAAATAAAGAGCCCAAAACTGCACACAATACTCCAAGTGTGGTCTCACAAGTGTCTTATAGAGCCTCAACATCACATCCCTGCTCTTATATTCTATACCTCTAGAAATGAATGCCAACATTTCATTCGCCTTCTTCACAACCAACTCAACCTGGAGGTTAACCTTTAGGGTATCCTGCACAAGGACTCCCAAGTCCCTTTACATCTCTGCATTTTGAATTCTCTCCCAATCTAAATAATAGTCTGCCCATTTATTTCCTCCACCAAAGTGCATGACCATACACTTTCCAACACTGAATTTCATTTGCCATTTCTTTGCCCATTCCCCTAAACTATCTAAGTCTCTCTGCAGGCTCTGTTTCCTCAACACTACCCGCTCCTCCGCCTATCTTTGTATCATCAGCAAATTTAGCCACAAATCCATTAATGCCATTAATCCATTAATCATTGACATACATTGTAAAAAGCAACGGTCCCAACACCGACCCCTGTGGAACTCCACTGGTAACCAGCCAGAATAGGATTCCTTTATTCCCACTCTCTATTTTCTGCCAACCAGCCAATGCTCCATCCACGCTAGTAACTTCCCTGTAATTCCATGGACTCTTATCTTGCTAAGCAGCCTCATGTGCAGCACCTTATCAAAGGCCTTCTGAAAATCCAAGTACACCACGTCTACTGCATCTCCTTTGTCTATCCTGCTTGTAATTTCCTCAAAGAATTGCAGTGGGTTTGTCAGGCAGGATTTTCCTTTCAGGAAACCATGCTGGCTTTGGCCTATCTTGTCATGTGCCTCCAGGTACTCCATAATCTCATCCCTAAAAATCGATTCCAACAACTTCCCAACCACTGATGTCAGGGTAACAAGTCTATAGTTTCCTTTCTGCTGCCTCCCAATCTTCTTAAATAGTGGAGTAACATTTCCAATTTTCCAGTCATCTGGTACAATGCCAGAATCTATCGATTCTTGAAAGATCATTGTTAATGCCTTCACAATCTCTCCAGATTCTTCCTTCAGAACCTGAGGGTGCATTCCATCAGGTCCAGGAGATTTATCCACACTCAGACCATTAAGCTTCCTGAGCACCTTCGCAATCGTAATTTTCACTGCACAAACTTCACTTCCCTGACACTCTTGAATGTCCAGTGTACTGTAGACATCTTCCATTGTGAAGACTGATGCAAAATACACATTCAGTTCTTCTGCCATCTCTGCATCTCTCATTACAATACCTACAGCGTCATTTTGTATTGGTCCCATATCTACCCCCAACTCTCTTTTACCGTTTATATACTAAAAAAAGCTTTTAGTATCTTCTTTGGTATTAGTCACCAGCTTCCTCACATAATTCATCTTTTCCTTCCGAATGACCTTCTTGGTTTCCTTCTGCAAGTTATTAAAAGCTCCCCTGAGTGCAGTGGTGTTCCTGAGTGTCCACTGGAACTCGTATGAGTGACAGTAGCAAAAACCACGAGGAAGATACTGACACGAGGAAGGAAGCTCTGTACACTGCCAGATATGGAGGACCTTCATCCCTGCCCCAAATGTCCGCAGCATCACAGGCAAAAGAGCAGGCACGAGTGTGAATGAAATAACTGTTACCCCAGATCCGATGCAGCACCAAAAGAATGGAAAAAGAACATAACAATTTTTTTTTAAACCATGAAAAAAGTGTATCGGTTGATTGTATGTCCATTTAAAGCAATGCTCAGCACGGGAGTGTCTGTATGTAAGGCGACTGACAGGAAACAACCTAAAGAAATTGCAGTGGGGGTTGTGGAGGGGTGGGTTAGTGGGTGGAGGTGCCGATCAGCTTAATTGCTTGGGGAAAGGAGCTGGCTTTGAGCCTGATATTCCTGGTGTGGATGCTACATAGCCTCCTCCCTGAGACCGTGTGGGAGAGTCTGTAAAGTGGAAAGCCATTGCACTGGGACAGTTCCACCCACTCTCGCTGGGAAGTCCCGGTGCAGCGGTACGAGTAATCGTCACAAACTGGGGTCCTTCTCAGGCGCAGGGGTAGCATCTTCTATGCATCGTCACGCCCTTCACACCCCATAGCGTGTTGCAGAACTGCCTTCCTGGCTGATGCGTCTCACTGGTGATCTCGTCCACCCAGTCTGCCAGAGCTGACTTCACGTGCTGGGACGGACATCTCCCTCCCTCGCCGGTACGAGACCCGACAGCTACCCTCCCCTCTCCTGATTCCGCCTGCTGAACTCGGGTGTGGCTGCTGCACGTGCAGGCAGCTGCTTGGAGCCACAGGTGAGAGCTGGCCAGGCAGTAATCAGCAACGAACAAACTCTAGAATCACAACCTGGTGAAGTTGTCCCCCTATTGGGATACATCTGTCTACAAGCACTGCCTCCCACTGCTGACGGGACAGCGTTCGTCCTGTGAAACGGCTCAGAGAAATATCTGACCTTTACCGCTGACAATTCACCTGTACAGGATGGACCGTCAAAATCCACAGACTTTGTTTCCTCGGAGCAAAGCCAGGCTAAACATTGGAAAATCAAATCAACAGAGGTGCTGTAACTCATCAGAGACTCTGCCAGCAGAGCGTCTGTTTCCTTCTCATTGTTTGTCACAGGGGTCAGTCAGGAACATTGTGACAGTGTTCTTTGTTGGGAAGAGGAATTAACTTGCGTGGCTTCATAGAGTCGTACTGTGTGAAAACAGGCCCTTCATCCTAACCTGACCACACAGGCCACAAAACCTCATTTGTAGCCTTTCCACGGTCTGGGCATCCTTCATATAATGGCCAACATTAAATTTATGATCAAAATCTATATAATGACACCATATACAGTCCTGAGATTCATTTTCTGTGGGCAGGAAAACAAACAATTTCTGAAAGACTGTACAGAACCAGGGGCTGAGAAACAACCAATGTTCCAAAGATGGCAAATTGTGGTGGTGGCATCCATCGGTCTCGAGAGACCATGGATCTGTGCCTGGAGTTTCCAGGGCGCAGGCCTGGGCAGGGTTGTATGGGAGACTGGTAGTTGCCCAAGCTGCAGGCCTTCCCCTCTCCACACCACCGATGTTGTCCAAGGGAAGGGCACTAGGACCCATGCAGCTTGGCACCGGTGTCGTCACAGAGCAATGTGTTGTTAAGTGCCTTGCTCAAGGACACAAACATGCTGCCTCAGCTGAGACTCGAACCAGTGACCTTCAGGTTACTAGTCTGATGCCTTGCCCACTAGGCCACACGCCAACACAAATAAATAAATACAAGTTGTACAAATAAATAAATAAGTTCTGTATATCAAAACCAGAATCAGGCATATGTTGTGAAATTTCAAACGAGAGAAGATCTGCAGATGCTGGAAATCCAAGCAACACACACAACACCAGGTGAAGGGACTCAGCCCAAAATGTCTTTTCCATAGATGCTGCCTGGCCTGCTGAGTTCCTCCAGCATTTTGCGTTCTCATGAAATTCGTTAATCTATGCGGCAGCAGTACAACGTAATACATAATAATAGAGAAAATAAATGTGAATTACAGTAACTTTGTATGTACAGTACCTATAAAAAGTATCCCTCCCCTCGAAGTTTTCATGCTTTATTGTTTTTAACATTAAATCACAATGGATTTAATTTGGCTTTTTTTAACATTGATCAACAGTAAAAGACTCCTTCGTGTCAAAGTGAAAACAGATCTCTACAAAGTGATCTAAATCAATTACAAATATAAAACACAAAATAATTGATTGCATAAGTATTCACCCCTTTAATATGACACACCGTCACCACTGGTGCAGCCAATTGGTTTTAGAAGTCACATGATTAGTTAAGTGGAGATCACCTGTGTGCAGTCAAGGTGGTTCAATTGATTGTATCTGGAAGGTCCAACTGCTGGTGAGTCAGTATCCTGGCAAAAACTACACCATGAAGTCACTCCAATCAACTCTACAAAAAGGTTATTGAAAAGCACAAGTCAGGAGATGGGTACAAGAAAATTTCCAAGTCACTGAATATCCTGAATAATAAGTAAATAAGCAAGAAATGGAAGAATATGGCACATGTATAAATCTGTCTAGAGCAGGCCGTCCTCAATAACTGAGTGAAGGGGACAAGTGAGGGAGGCCACCAAGAGACCTATGACCTATAACTCTGGAGGAGTTAGAGGCTTCAGTAGCTGAGAGAGGAGACACTGAGCACACAACTATTGCCCAGGTGCTTCGCCAGCTGCAGTTTTATGAGAAAATGCAAAGAGAAAGCCACTGTTGGAAAAAAACCTCACATGAAATCTCGGCTGGAGCTTGCCTGAGTTCAGCTGGAAGAAGGTTCTATGGTCTGATAAAACCGAAATTGAGCTTTTTGGCCATCGGACTAAATGCTATGTTTGGCTTAAGGCAAACACCACACATCATCAGAAACACAGTCTCCACCATGAATCATGGTGGTGGCTGCATCATACTGTGGGGATGCCTCACTGCAGCAGGTCCTGGAAGGCTTGTGAAGGTAGAGGGTAAAATGAATGCAGCAAAATACCGGGAAATCCTGGAGGAAAACCTGATGCAGTCTGCAAGAGAACTGTGTTTGGGAGAAGATTTGTTCTCCAGCAAGACAATGACCCCAAGCATAAAGCCAAAGCTACACAGGAATGGCTTTAAGACAACAAGGCAGAAGACCGGTGCATCGTGGGAGATGGAGGATCTAAGGCTGTGTGCCCAGAGAACCGAGATCTTTGGGCACAGAACTCAGAAAAAGCAATGCAATGGGCTTTTAACATCGTAAGCCAGCGAGTTGTTTATGTCTCCCCTCTCGCTGTGAAACGGAGACATCTCTTTCCCCCTTACCACAGAGACAGAGTGCCTGTGGTATGTCAGATACCGGGTGAGTAAAGAAGTCTTTGGTCTAACTGCAAGTCTGTGTCTTTGCTGTTGCCTTGCTCACACTTGAGTGCTCAGTGACGGGTGCCGATGATTTTTATTGCAGGTGGGGGTGGGGGGATCGTACTTGCTGCAGCTTACGTGGGAGGGAGGGGAGCTGTGGGGGGACTTTGGGGTTCTAACATTTAACTGTCGTTCATTCTTTGGGGCACTCCTCTGTTTTCATGCACGGTTGTGAAGAACAAGCATTTCAGGATGTATATTGTATACATTTCTCTGACATTAAATGTACCTATTGATACCTTTGAAGTTAATGTCCTGGGTGGCCAAGTCAGAGTCCAGACCTCAATCCAATTGAGAATTTGTGGCTGGACTTGAAAAGTGCAGTTCATTCATGATCCCCATTGTAATCTGACAGAGCCTGAGCAGTTCTGTAAAGAAGAATGGGGAAAAACTGTAGTGTCCAGATGTGCAAAGCTGATAGAGACCTGTCCACACAGACTCAAGGCTGTAACTGCTGCCAACGGTGCATCTACTAAATACTGACTTGAAGGGGGTGAATACTTATGAAAAAGTTTTGTGTTTAGTAATTGTAATAAATTTAAATCACTTTGTAGAGCTCTGCTTTCACTTTGACACAAAGGTCTTTTCCTGTTGTTCAGTGTCAAAAAAAAGCTAGATTAAATCAATCAAGATTCAATGTTATAAAACCATAAAACATGAAAACTTAAGTAAGTAGTGCAAAGCATAAATTTAAAAAAAGTAGTGAAGTAGTGTTCACGGGTTCAATATCCATTAGGAAATCAGGTGGTAGAGAGGGAATATAGATATCTATCTATATATCTGTTTTATTTAGAGTATCTATAGCAGCATCTTATCTTCTCAGTTTTATACTCAACTCCTCTTCCATGGAAGACATGGCATTCCCTGAGACATACGTACTTTTGGACAAGTCAACGTGTGCAGAGTTCTGTGTAATTTCCAGGCATCTGAACATTGATAAAAATGGATTCATCCTGTCAGCAAACTTAAACATCTTTTACAGTGTGGAACAACTGATGCTCAGAGTTAAGTGAGTGACATAATAAGCTGGTGAATGAAACGGGACGGGCATGTCAGGGGGAGGATATCATTGCCTGAGACAACGCACGAGATTGTCCCCCGAAACGGGGCTTCTGGTGGACTCTACCCCGGAGAACTCCATCTCCAAACATCGAGGATAACTTCTCTCTCCTCAATACTGAACTGTTGGACCAACCTCTGGAGTCACTTCCAAGGACTAAACTCATGTTCTCAGTATTGGTTATTTAATTATGTATTATTATTGTTACTTGTTTTTTTTGTATTTGCATTCTTTGTTGGCTTATGCATATTGTTTCTCTGTCTTTGTCATGTTCAGTGCTACATTGATTCTGTTGTGTTTCTGTGTTCTTACTGTGAATGCCTGCAAGAAAATACCATGGAGTGACACAGTAGCGTAGTGTCAGCACAAAGCTTTACAGTACAGGTGACTCCGGTTCTTTCCCGCCATCTCCTGTAAGGAGTTTGTACGTTCTCCCCATGACCGCCTGGGTTTCCTCCCACAATCCAGAGATGTACTGGTTGGCAGGTTAGTTGGTCTTTGTGAATTGTCCTGGGGTTAGGGTTAAATTGGGGATCGCTGGGTGTGTGGCTCAAAGGGCTAGATGGGTCATTCTGTGCTATATTTCAGTAAACAAAATTATAATGAATCTCAGTAGAGTCTGGTGACATATCGAAACATAGAAAACCTACAGCACAATACAGGCCCTTCAGCCCACAAAGTTGTCCCGAACATGCCCCTACCTTAGAAATTACTAGGCTTACCTATAGCCCTCTATTTTTCTAAGCTCCATGTACCTATCCAGAAGTCTCTTAAAAGACCCTATCGTATCCACCTCCACCACAGTTGCCGGCAGCCCATTCCACGCACTCACCAGTCTCTGAGTAAAAAAACTTACCCCTGACATCTCCCCTGTACCTACTCCCCAGCACCTTAAACCTGTGTCCTCTTGTGGCAACCATTTCAGCCCTGGGGAAATCCTCTGACTATCCACATGATCAATGCCTCTCATCATCTTGTACACCTCTATCAGGTCACCTCTCAACCACCTTCACTCCAAGGAGAAAAGGCTGAGTTCACTCAACCCGTTCTCATAAGGCATGCTCCCCAATCTAGGCAACCTGTGCTTTGATAAGAAATTTACTTTGAACTTTGGATCCTGGGACAAACCTTTGCAAATAACTCCGCACATACGGATGTTCAGGAATCGGACAGGGTTGCGCCGGGCCCTCCCACACGGCAGGATCGAACATAAGTATCAAGGCTGCTCAGCCATCTCACGAGCCCCAGCAAGGCTGGGAACTGAGTCCTGCCACCTCACAGCACGCTGGGCACACAAAACCTACTGTCAAAGGGCTTTCCAAGTGTCACTGACAGCAGACCTTCAGAAACAGGCAAATAATTTAAAGATAGCTACTTAAAATAAATGCAAATCAGTTCACTGAAAACACACTGAACTTATGCAAATTAACAAGATGACATACGGCGGTGAAGGGCGCGGTACATGTGCTTGTTTTTATTTCAAGACAATTAAAAGAAAGCTTTCTGTTCTTTCAAAATAAAAAGAAGGAGATGCAGGAAATCTGGGGGAAATTGCTGAAAACTGAGCGGGTCAGGCAGCTGTGGAGAGAATGCTAACAGAAGAACGGTCAAAGAAGTACCAGCTGTCACCGGGGTCCGACCGAAGGCACCAGCTGTGGCTGAGGAAGCACCAGTTGTGACTTCACTTAACCAGGTGTACCAGATGTGATTGGACCATTCCAGATGTGACAGATGTGGATGGGCCACACAAGGTGTACCAGATATGGCTTGTCCACCTCTGATGTACCAAATGGGGGTGGGATTCAAGAAATGTACCAGATGTGGATGGCCCTCACCAGGTGTACCCAATGTGCCTGAGACGCAACAGATGTACCTGGTGGTGTGAAGTTCAGAAGTTGAGGGACTGGTGTTTCTGGGGAGCCATAGAACTTCTGTGGACTTGGTGTGAGTGTGGGGCTGGGCAAGTGCCCAGTACTCCATTACATGCCAGCTTTTCTCTCTACAATCACCAGCTAGATTCAGCATGTCCACATCGAGGGATCAGCAGTGGAAAGGATGATCAGTTTCAGGTTCCTGGATCTCAACATCTTGGAAGATCTGCCTTGAGCCCAGCATACCGATGCAATCATGAAGAGGCCTGCCAGCAGCTATACTTCATTAGGAGTTTGGGGGGATTGAAATGTCACCAAAGAATCTTACAACTTTCTACAGAAGTACCATGGCGAGTGCACTGACAGGTCGTATCGCGGCCTAGTATGGGGGCTCCAGTGCCCAGCACCACAAAAGCCTGCAGAGGGTTCTAGACTCAGCCAATCCCATCAGGGTCACTACCCTCCCACCACTGAGGACATCTTCAAGAGGTGGTGTCGCAAGAAAGCAACGTCAATCATTACTGACCCCCATCACACAGGACATTCCCTCTTCACATTACCACCATCAGGGAGGAGGTACAGGAAAAGCTTCTTCCCCTCCACCATCAGAGTTATGAGTGGCCCATGAACTGTCCCTCATTATATTCTTTTTATTTGCACTATTAATTTTGTAATTTATAGTGATTTTTATGTCTTTAAACTTAAAAGGTACAATCTAAACCCTCTCTCAGTTACCTTTTCACCTGAATTCCAGTGAGAGCGATTGTGGGTATTGGGAGGAATTCACAGCAGAAAGTTGAGACAGTCTCAACTCTGCTGCCCAGTCCATCTGCTCTTATTCTTGTCTCTATCCCCGAGCATGATTGTAAAGCCCTCCCCACCATCCTGCACACTCTGTATCTAATGTGTATTTATATTGTGATGCAAATTTATAATTTACTTTTGTTACAAAAAGAGAACCTCTCACTAAAGATTGGGAGAGAGAACTTATTATGACCTTTGTTAATGAAGATTGAAAAACGTAAATTCTTCTTCTATATGTGCCAATCACTGTTTAATTCAGTTTAAAATTGTTCACTTGTTATTATTTAACAAAGGAGAGACTATCTAAAATATTTCCTAGTATAGATAACCACTGCGATAGGTGTAAAATTGAAGTAGCTACTTTGTCACATATGTTCTGGTCATGTTCTTTATTAAAACCATTTTGGAAATCTTTATTTTCTACAATTTCTAAAGCTCTGAAAATGAATTTACAACCTAACAGATTGGCTGTTCTATTTGGAATAGTTCAGCATCATATTCAGGGTATTTCATCTTCAGATCAACATGTAATTGCATTTGTTACATTATTGGCAAGAAGGGCTATTTTATTAAAATGGAAAGATACCTCTGTCCCTACATTAATTGAATGTTTTCTCAAGTAATGTTATGTCTCAGTTTGGAAAAAATTGGAAGTAGAACTTTTGATCCCCAATTCAATTTTGAGAGAAGATGGGGCTCTTTTGCCAAATATTATCATTTATTATTCTATATGGTTTCCTTCCAATTTTATTTTATATAAATATGAATTGGCGGTTGATGGTTCTTTTTCTTTTTATATATATATATATATATATATATATATTATAGAGGATGGTAAGACATATTGCTCCAGGGGTTGATTCCTAATGGGTTTTTTCTTTTTTTTGTAGTTGGTGGGTTTTTTTTCTTTATTTTCTTTACATATAAATGTTTTTTCATTTTTATATATTACAATCAGCTTTTATTTTCTTCAGCTTTATTAATTGTATATATATTAATTTGTTGAAATTTTGTATCATCATATAACTGTAGAAGATTATGTACCAATAAAAAGATTCTAGAAATGAAAATATTGTGATGCACCAGAGTCACGTGCTTTACCTGCTTCTCAACCACATAGTCTTCCCACTGATGGTCTCGGACATTCGATGGTATCAAAAGCTCTAGATGAGTTGTAATGGTGGGACCACCCCACCATCGATCACATCTGGATTGAGCGCTGTTGCAGGAAAGCAGCATCCATCATCGAGGACCCTCACCATCCAGGCCATCTTCTCTTCTCGCTACTGCCATCAGGAAGGAGGTATGGAAGCCTCAGGACCTACACCACGAGGTTCGGAAGCAGTTATCAGGCTCCGGAACCAGAGGGGATAACTTGCTCCATCACTGAACTGATCCCATAACCTATGAACCCAGTTTCAAGGACTCTTCATCTCATGTTCTCAATATTTATTTATTATTATTATCATTGCTTTCTTTGTGTATTTGCACAGTTGTCATTTGCACACTGGTTGTCCGCCCAGTTGGTGCGGTCTTTCATTGATTCTGTTATGGTTCTTGGATTACTGAGTCGTCATCATCATTTTGTGCTGTGTCAAATGGCATGGGCAATCATGGTCTTCCATCTGACATTAACCTACCTGTGGGGAAGAGCCCCTTCATGCTGTTGGTCTTATTCTTTTCTCTATCCATGATCATGATTGTTCTTGGCAAATTTTTCTACAGAAGTGGTTTATTGCCTTCTTCTCAGCAGTGTCTTTACAGGACAGATGACCCCAGCCACTATCAATACTCTTCAGAGATTGTCTGCCTGGTGTCAGTGGTCACATAACCAGGACTAGTAATATGCACCAGCTGCTCGTACAACCAGCCACCACCTGCTCCCATGGCTTCATGTGACCCTGATCGGCGGCTAAGCAGGTGCTACACCTTGCCCAAGGCTGACCTTCAGGTTAGCGGAGGGAAGGAGTGCCTTACACCTCCTTTGGTAGAGACATATCTCCACACCAAAACCTGCTGAGTATGAGTACGCCCACCCACAAGGAAATGAATCTCAGGTTGTAGATGGCGATATATATGTACTTTGAACTTTGAAGTGCTTTCGTTTGGAGAGTTTCCCCACGTTCTTGATCAAACAAATGAAGCAACATTTCAGACATCAACGTTCAAGAGCTTTCAAAGTTCAATTCTTCAACAGTCTGGAAATAAACATGGCGATCTTTGTGAAGTGGTTGTAAATGTGACAGAGGACAGCTGAAGGGATTTCACAGAACCCTCCATTTAATGATTGTAAGTGCAGCAAGAGCTGGTGAATTTAGCCAGACATTTTCCCTTACAACTACACTGCAGGGCTCTGAGGTGACTGGGTGCACGGGATCTTGCATTACATGGCAGATGCAGTGTATTGAAGAGAGGATTATATCTCTTGCTTGTTCTGTTGAGGCTAGCAGGACTCAAAGTCGTGTAGCTGACCATAGAGAGACAGTACTTCACAAGGAGTCGATACCTGACACCACAAACAAGAGAAAATCTGCAGATGCTAGAAATCCGAGCAATACACACAAAGTATTGGAGGAACTCAGCAGGCCAGGTAGCATCTATGGAAAAGAGTACAGTCGACATTTCAGGCTGTGACCCTTCAACAGGACTGGAGAAAAAAAGATTAGATTTAAAAGGTGGGGGAGAGGAGACAGAGACACAAGGTGATAGGTGAAACCAGGAAGGGGGAGGATGAAGTAAAAAGCTGGGAAGTTGATTTGGTGAAAGAGATACAGGGCTGGAGAAGAGAGAGACCCATAAGAGAGAATGGAAGGCCATAGAAGAAAGAAAAGGGGGGAGGAACATCAGAGAGAGGTGATGGGCAGGCAAGGAGATAAGGTGAGAGAGGGAAAAGGGGATGGGAAATGGTGAGGGGGGAGGCATTACCAGAAGTTTGAGAAATCGATGTTCATGCCATCAGGTTGGAGGCTACCCAGATGGAATATAAGGTGTTGCTCCTCAAACCCGAGTGTGGCCTCAGCATGACAGTAGAGGAGGCCGTGGATGGAAGTATCAGAATGGGAAATAGAATTAAAATGGGCGGCCACTGGGAGATCTCGCTGCTTCTGGTGGACAGAGAGTAGGTGCTTGGCGAAACAGTCTCCCAAGGGGAGTGGTGTAGAGGTCGGAAGATGTTACAGACACGGGGAGTGGTGCTGAGTTTGGAAGGGATTGCAGAGATAGGGAGGGTTAAGCCACAGATGGCAGAGTGAGTGTCAGCGAACACACACGGTGGTGCAAGGTGAGTCAGGAAAGAGAGAGAGTGTTTGATAACAGGGGCAGATGCTGACAGGACCTATCCTAGATCTGAGTTCTGGACATTGGCTTGCATAGTGCTGTGGGAATGGGGTCGGTGTCCTGGGGGAATGGGGTCGGTGTCCCAGCCAATGGAGTGGGTGACCCGGGAATGGGAGACTGCGCGGAAGCTGGGTGGGGAACAGGGAACACCGTGAATGGGAACTGTGGGACAGCGAGCTCCAGTCGGTTTCAAGCTGTGTCTCCTGTACTGAACACAGTACAGCTCTGCAACACAGACAGCTGTCCACAGCCAGATCTAAGCTGACATCTCAGCCTTGTTTGCTCCAAGGAAAACAAACCTATTACAGTCCGGCCATCCTGGAGTTTGGAGTTCACTTCCTGTCATCTGTGATGAGTCTCTGTCCCGTGGAACGTGTAGCTTTTCCCTTGGTGCTGTAGTTACCTCCCACAGTCTGCAGCTGTAGCAGCTAGTTTAATTGGTCATTGTAAGTTGTCCCGTGATTAGGTTTAGGGTTATTTGGGGTTGTCGGGTGGTTGCTAGGCAGCATGGCTCGAAGGACCGGTGGGCCTATTCCGTGCTGTATCGCTAAATTAGTAAATATTTTGATATTTGTTGAGGTATTATATGAAAAATAAATAAATAAAACCTAATCTATCCAGTCTCTCTTCAAAACTGGAATGCTGCATCCTAGGCAACATTATCCTCTTCACTCTTCCAAATGCAATCACACCCTTCCTGTAGTGGGGTGACCAAAACTGCACCAAACTACCCCCCCCCCCAATGTCTCACACAGCCTCAAGATATCATTCCAACTCCTGTACTCAGTGCATTGATTTCTGAAGGCCAATATGCTAAAAGCTGTTTATGATCCTATCTGTCTGTGACCCCACTTTCACAGAATTATAGATCTGTCTTCCCAGATCCCTCTGTTGCACTCCCCCACCGCTCACCACTGATCCTACCCTAGTTTGTCCTCCCAAAGTGCAACGCTTCACACTGTCTGAATTAAAATTGCATCTGCCATTTTCCATCTGGTCCTGATCCCACTGCAAGCTCTGCTGGTCTTCCTCGCTGTCCACTACCTCCCCCAATCTGGAAATCGTCTGCAAATTTGATGATCCAATTAACCATATCATCATCCAGAGCATTCATACATATGACTATTGTACCTAGTAAACTTTAAGGCAGCGGTCTGAATCACATTTACCTTGTCTGCACTCAACATTGTAGTGATGTCTTCACAAACATACTGACGTATGCACCTACCCAAAGAGATAGAGGTCACATTGTAAGGCAACACCTACGGAAGTTCCAAAGCTCAAAGTAAATTTATCATCGAAGAACGTACGTGTCACCATGTACTACCCTGACATTGATTTTCTTGTGGGCATTCGCCATAGATACAAAGAATCACAATTGAATCAATGATAGACTGCACATCACACGATGAACAATAACAGTGTGCAGAAACAGAAAGAAAAGGCCAAACTGATAGTAATAATTTAATAAGAAATAAATATCAAGAGCAGGAGATGAAGAGTCCTTGAAGCTGGTTGTGGGAACAATTCAATGTTGGGGTGAGTGTCTATAAAAAGTATGCACCCCACCCGCCCCCGAGAAGTCTTCAGGGTTTATTATTCTACAATGTTGAAGCACAGTGGATTTAATTTGGTTTTTTCGCAATGATCAACAAAGAAAGACTCTGTTGTGTCAAAGTCAAAACAGATGATCACAATGCAATCTAAATTAATTACAAGTATAAAGCACAAAATAATTGATTGTGTGAGTACTCCCTTTAATATGACACAACAAATCATCACTGGCGCAGCCAATTGGTTTTAGAAGTTACATAATTAGTTAAATTGAGATCTGTTTCCTATATCTGAAAGGTCCACCTGCTGGTGAGTCATTATCCTGGCAAAAACTTCACCATGAAGACAAAAGAACACTCCAAGTAACTCCGCAAAAAGGTTATTGAAAAGCACAAGTCAGGAGATGGATACAAGAACTTTTTCAAGTCACTGAATGTCCTTTTGAGCACAGTTAAGCCAATCATCGAGGAATGGGAAAAATATGGCACAGCTGTAAATCTGCCTAGAGCAGATTGTCCTCAAAAACTGAGTGACCATGCGAGAGTTGGAGGAGCAAATTTACAAGGAGATAGCAGATACTTGTAGTAAGCACAGGTTTGTGATTGTGGAAGATTTTAATTTTCCACACATAGACTGGGAAGCCCATTCTGTAAAAGGGATGGATGGTTTGGAGTTTGTAAAATGTGTGCAGGATAGTTTTTTGCAGCAATACATAGAGGTACCGACTAGAGAAGGGGCAGTGTTGGATCTTCTGTTAGGGAATGAGATAGGTCAGGTGATGGAGGTATGTGTTGGGGAGCACTTCGGGTCCAGTGATCACAATGTCATTAGTTTCAATATAATTATGGAGAAAGATAGGACTGGACCCAGGGTTGAGATTTTTGATTGAAGAAACGTTAACTTTGAGGAGATGCAAAAGGATTTAGAAGGAGTGGATTGGGACAATTTGTTTTATGGGAAGGATGTAATAGAGAAATGGAGGTCATTTAAAGGTGAAATTTTGAGAGTACAGAATCTTTATGTTCCTGTTAGGTTGAAAGGAAAGGTTAAAAGTTTGAGAGAGCCATGGTTTTCAAGGGATATTGGAAACTTGGTTCAGGAAAAGAGGGAGATCTACAATAAATATAGGCAGCATGGAGTAAATGAGGTGCTCGAGGAATATAAAGAATGTCAGAAGAATCTTAAGGAAGAAATTAGAAAAGCTAAAAGAAGATACGAGGTTGCTTTGGCAAGTAGGGTGAAAATAAATCCGAAGGGTTTCTACAGTTATATTAATAGCAAAAGGATAGTGAGGGATAAAATTGGTCCCTTAAAGAATCAGGGTGGACAGCTATGTATGCAGCCGAAAGAGATGGGGGAGGTTTTGAACAATTTCTTTTCTTCGGTATTCACTAAGGAAAAAGATATTGAATTGTGTAAGGTAAGGGAAACAAGTAGGGAAGTTATGGAAACCATGATGATTAAAGAGGAGGAAGTGCTGGCGCTTTTAAGGAATATAAAAGTGGATAAATCTCCGATTCCTGACAGGATATTCCCTAGGACCTTGAGGGAGGTTAGTGTAGAAATAGCAGGGGCTCTGACAGAAATATTTCAAATGTCATTGGAAGTGGGGATTGTGCCGGAGGACTGGCGTATTGCTCATGTGGTTCCATTGTTTAAAAAGGGTTCTAAGAGTAAACCTAGCAATTATAGGCCTGTCAGTTTGACATCAGTGGTGTCAAATTAATGGAAATTATTCTTAGAGATGGTTTATATAATTATCTGGATAGACAGGGTCTGATTAGGAACAGTCAACGTGGATTTGTGCATGGAAGGTCATGTTTGACAAATCTTATTGAATATTTGAAGAGGTTATGAGGAAAGTTGGCGAGGGTAAAGCAGTGGATGTTGTCTATATGGACTTCAGTAAGGCCTTTGACAAGGTTCCACACAGAAGATTAGTTAGGAAGGTTCAGTCATTAGGTATTAATATCAAAGTAGTGAAATGGATTCAACAGTGGCTGGATGGGAGATGCCAGAGAGTAGTGGTAAATAACTGTTTGTCAGGTTGGAGGCCAGTGACTAGTGGTGTGCCTCAGGGATCTGTACTGGGTTCAATGTTGTTTGTCATATACATTAACGATCTGGATGATGGGGTGGTAAATTGGATTAGTAAGTATGCAGATGATACTAAGGTAGGTGCTATTGTGGATAATTAAGTAGGTTTTCAAAGCTTGCAGAGAGATTTAGGCCAGTTAGAAGAGTGGGCTGAAAGATGGCAGACGGAGTTTAATGCTGTTAAGTGTGAGGTGCTACATTTTGGTAGGAATAATCCAAATAGGACATACATGGTAAATGGTAGGGCATTGAAGAATGCAGTAGAACAGAGTGATCTAAGAATAATGGTACATAGTTCCCTGAAGGTGGAATCTCATGTGGATAGGGTGGTGAAGAAAGCTTTTGATATGCTGGCCTTTATAAATCAGAGCATTGAGTATAGGAGTTGGGATGTAATGTTAAAATTGTACAAGGCATTGGTAAGGCCGAATTTGGAGTATTGTGTACAGTTCTGGTCACCAAATTATAAGAAAAATATCAATAAAATAGAGACAGTACAGAGAAGATTTACTAGAATGTTACCTGGGTTTCAGCACCTAAGTTACAGGGAAAGGCTGAACAAGTTAGGTCTTTATTCTTTGGAGCGTAGAAAGTTGAGGGGGGACTTGATAGAGGTATTTAAAATTATGAGGGGGATAGATAGAGTTGACGTGGATAGGCTTTTTCCATTGAGAGTAGGGGAAATTCAAACAAGAGGACATGAGTTGAGAGTTAGGGGGCAAAAGTTTAAGGGTAACACAAGGGGGAATTTCTTTACTCAGAGAGTGGTAGCTGTGTGGAACAAGCTTCCAGTTGAAGTGATAGAGGCAGGTTCGGTATTGTCATTTAAAGTAAAATTGGATAGGTATATGGACAGGAAAGGAATGGAGGGTTATGGGCTGAGTGCAGGCCAGTGGGACTAGGTGAGAGTAAGCGTTCAGCATGGGCTAGAAGTGCCGAGATGGCCTGTTTCTGTGCTGTAATTGTTATATGGTTATATAGTTAAATAGATAAGTGAGGGTGGCCAGGAAGAGATCTATGACAGCTCTGGAGGAGTTACAAGTTTCAGTGGCTGAAATGGGGGACACTGCACATACAACAGCTGTTGTCCGGGTGCTTCACCAGTCACATCTTTATGGGAGAGTGGCAAAGAGAAAGCCGCTTTTGAAAAGTCTCACACAAAATCTCAGCAAGAGTTTGCCTGAGGCATGTGGGAGTCTCTGAAGGTGGCTGGAAGAAGGTTGTATGATCTGATGTAACTAAAATTGAGTTTTTTGGCCATGAGACTAAATGCTATGTTTGGCATAAGCCAAGCACCACACATCATCAAAAACACACCATCCCCACCGTGAAGCATGGTGGCGGCTGCATCATGCTGTGGGGATGCTTCACTGCCAGGCTTATGAAGGTAGAGGGTAAAAATAAAGCAGCAAAATACATGGAAATCTTGGAGGAAAACCTGATGCAGTCTGCAGAAGAAATGCAACTTGGGAGGAGATTCGTTTTCCAGCAAGACAATGACCCCAAGCATAAAGCCAAAGCTACACAGGAATGGCTTAAAAACAACAAAGTTAATGTCTTGGACTGACCAAGTCAGAGTCCAGACCACTATCTAATTGAGAATTTGTGCCTGGACTTGAAAAAGTTTGTTCATTCATGATTCCCATGCAATCCAACCGAACTTGAGCAGTTTTGTAAACAAGAATAGGGAAAAATTGCAGTGTCCAGATGTGCAAAGCTGATAGAGACCTACCCACATAGACTCAAGGCTGCAATTGCTGCCAAAAGTGCATCTACTAAATACTGACTTGAAGGTGAATACTTATTTTGTGTTTTATATTTGAAATAATTTTAGAACACTTTGTAGAGATTGGTTTGCACTTTGACATGAAGTAGTCTTTTTCTGCTGATCTGTGCCAAAAAAAGCCAAATTAAATCCACTGTGATTCAATGTTGTATAACAATAAAACAGGAAAGCTTGCAAGGGAGGGGTGAATACTTTTTATGGGCTCTGTATCCCCTCTGGTTCGAGAGCCTGATGGTTGAGGGATAATAACTGTTCCTGAACCTGGTGGTGCGGGTCTTGAGGTTCTTGTACCTCCTTCCCGATGAAAGCTGCAAGTAGCAAGTCCTCGACAGAAGGGGCCCTTGATGATTGATGCTGACTTCCAGCAGCAGCACTCTACGTAGGTGTGCTCAGTGATGGGGAAGGCCCACCATTACAGCTCCAGAGCTTTTGATACCATGAATTGTTCCAGACAGCCTTGTTGAGAAGCAGGCCCACTATGTGACTCTGTAAACACGCACTAGATGCAGACTGTCCAGTACTTGAAGACACGTTGCAATTGCCTGAGATAAAACTTGGCAGATGTTTCATTGGAAACAGCTTGAGTTTACATCTGGAGAAATAATGGGTGGGAGATAGCAATGAAAGTTGATGCCAATGTTTGTAGATTTGGTACTTGTCACTCACCAATATCACTACAGCATGTCTGAGCCCATGCTGGGCTGAGGAGGTTTCCGTGTTTCAGCACAGCAGACCAAGGGATTGGGTGTGAAAGGAGCAAGGTCCAATTTTCCAAAGGTCTTGAGTTAAGTGCCTGAAGAAAACCACGGAGCATAGACACATTGCTGCTCCTATCCATCAGCCTAACTGTGTTTGCTGGCTAATTGTATCTCTTAACATTTTATATCGAAGAGCTCAAGCAACCTCTCTGTCTTAGAATTGAATCACATCTAGCATATATCAACTCTGAGACAGATGTTTAATCAGAAAAGTACTCAATTCTGCTTGAAAGCATGAATCATTTGGGTGTGCACAAGCTAATCAAACAATGTCCGAGCATTTAGAACTTGCCTTCTGAAACAGCCAGTTTCTGCAGAACCATGAACTCATCTAGCAAGCATGTCAACCCTGACATCATTTCAGTCCCACATCTGGGGCAGCAGCCAGCATTAGCAGAGGAGGAACTGACACAGAGTTGGAAGCAGTTTGGTTGTTTTATGAATAGTTACCATTCCCACCATCCAGGCCAGGCTCTCCTCTCACTGTTGACATCGGGAAGGAGGTACAGAAGCCTTAGGTCCCACACCACCACATTCAGGAACAGTTATTACCCTTCAACCATCAGGCTTCTGAACCAGTGTAGATAACTCCACTCACGTCAAAACTGAACTGATTCCACAACCCCTACAGATTAACTGCTAATGGCTCTTCATCTTGTGCTCTCAATATTATTTACCTATTAATTTATAATTATTATTAATTTCTTTTGTATTTGCACAGTTTGCCCTCTTTTGCACATCGGTGATTTGTCAGTTTTTCATGGATTCTTTTGTGTTTCTTGGTATTGACTGCGAATGCCCACAAGAAAATCAATTTCTGGGTAGTATATGGTAACATATATGTAGTGGAGAATAAGTTTACCTTGAACTTTGAAAGTTGAATTTTAGTCAGACAGGGTTTTAATTCTGTAATTTGGAAATGTCATCTAACCTATGGTACCTACTCTGGTGGCTTTCTGTACTCCCCTCTGCCAGATGTGGCATGAAGTTCACCCAGAAACAAGCTTCTGCTTATCCACTTCCCCTAGAAGCTCTCCTCCCTAGAGCCAACGCTGTGGAATATCAGGAGTAATGTTTGAGCAAGTCTTGTCACACTCCTGTTCCTCTGACCTGGAAATATTTAATGATTACGTGATGATTCTCCTTACCAGGAGAGTTCCCCTTCCTCATCCTGACCATACTGCCAAAGGCCGATTTCAAGCAGGCACTCGAGATTCTGAATGCTGCCATCAGCAAACAAGAAACAGCTGATCTCGACGCCTCTTAAATCATTGTTGGGAACTTTGGTCAGGCTTGTTTGAAGAAATCTCTGTCCAGTTATCATCAATACATCACTGGCAGCACCAGGAGTGCCAACACACTCGACCACTCTATACTACCGTAAGGAATGCCTATCGTTTGATCTCTAGACCACATTTTGGGAAATCCAATCATTTGGCTTCCTCATCCTACCTGCATTCAGTAGGAGGCTAAAGAGGAGGAAACTGGAGGTCCATAAGCCAGTCCTCGTTGGGGGATCAAAGGTGGACAGGGTCAGCAACTTTGAATTCCTCAGTGTTATTATATCAGAGGATCTGTCCTGGGTCCAGCACGTAAGTACCTAAAGAATAAAGCATGGCAGTAAAGGGACAATAACGAAATTTAAATTGAATAAGTATCAGAAATTTTAAAAAAAAATTGCTTTGGCAGTAGCCAAAAAAGTTATCGCAGTTACTTGGAAATCTGATTTAAATTTAACTATGGATCGTTGGAATAATGAAATACATAGTTGTATTCCACTTGAAAAAATTACGTATAATCTAAGAAATGAATATGATATATTTTTGAAAATTTGGTCACCATACTTACAAAAGATAGGATTAGATACATAGGTCCTTTGAAGATAAAATTATAGTAATTGGGGAAAGTGAAAATAAATATCAAAATTATTCTGAACTCCATGGAGCATGTGGGGATCCTCCGATATCCAGGCAATCTTTCTCTTCTTTCTTTTTTTCTTCTTTCTTTAGATAAGGGTTAAGGGGGGGAGGGTAAATATCATTTTTCTTACTATTTTATCACCACATTTATTCTTTGTAATCTCTAAAATTCAATAAATAAATAATATTAAAAAAAGAATAAAGCACGGCAGCACTCTACAGAAAAGTTTGCAAAGATTAAGCATGTGATCTAAAACTTTTAAAGGATCAAAGGTTCCTTTTATTTTCAAAGTATGTACACAGAATACAACTCAGATTCCTCTTCTCTTAGATAGCCAAAACAATACAGAAAAACTATAGAAGTTGCTAAGGGCCCCACCCACATAAAATAAAGAAACAGAAAACTCACAAACTCCAAACCCACAACTTTTCCCTCACACAAAAACTATCGCCCATCAGGACACAGCAGCGAAAACATCAAACCCCTAACCCCAACCTCTCCCTCACACAAAAACTAACGGATCGCCCAGCCGGACACAGCAGCTAAAACATCAAACCCCTAACCCCAAACCTCTCCCTCACACAAAAACTAACAGATCGCCCATTAGGACACAGCAGCTAAAACATCAAACCCCTAACCCCAACCTCTCCCTCACACAAAAACTAACAGATCGCCCATCAGGACACAGCAGCTAAAACATCAAACCCCTAACCCCAACCTCTCCCTCACACAAAAAATAACAGATCGCCCATCAGGACACAGCAGCTAAAACATCAAACCCCTAACCCCAACCTCTCCCTCACACAAAAACTAACAGATCGCCCATCACGACACAGCAGCTAAAACATCAAACTCCTAACCCCAACCTCTCCCTCACACAAAAACTAACAGATCGCCCATCACGACACAGCAGCTAAAACATCAAACCCCGAACCCCAACCTCTCCCTCACACAAAAACTAACAGATCGCCCATCACGACACAGCAGCTAAAACATCAAACCCCGAACCCCAACCTCTCCCTCACACAAAAACTAACAGATCGCCCATCAGGACACAGCAGCTAAAACATCAAACCCCTAACCCCAACCTCTCCCTCACACAAAAACTAACAGATCGCCCATCACGACACAGCAGCTAAAACATCAAACTCCTAACCCCAACCTCTCCCTCACACAAAAACTAACAGATCGCCCATCACGACACAGCAGCTAAAACATCAAACCCCGAACCCCAACCTCTCCCTCACACAAAAACTAACAGATCGCCCATCACGACACAGCAGCTAAAACATCAAACCCCGAACCCCAACCTCTCCCTCACACAAAAACTAACAGATCGCCCATCAGGACACAGCAGCTAAAACATCAAACCCCTAACCCCAACCTCTCCCTCACACAAAAACTAACAGATCGCCCATCAGGACACAGCAGCTAAAACATCAAACCCCGAACCCCAACCTCTCCCTCACACAAAAACTAACAGATCGCCCATCACGACACAGCAGCTAAAACATCAAACCCTTTACCCCAACCTCTCCCTCACACAAAAACTAACAGATCGCCCATCAGGACACAGCAGCTAAAACATCAAACCCCGAACCCCAACCTCTCCCTCACACAAAAACTAACAGATCGCCCATCATGACACAGCAGCTAAAACATCAAACCCCTAACCCCAACCTCTCCCTCACACAAAAACTAACAGATCGCCCATCAGGACACAGCAGCTAAAACATCAAACCCCTTACCCCAACCTCTCCCTCACACAAAAACTAACGGATCGCCCAGCCGGACACAGCAGCTAAAACATCAAACCCCTAACCCCAAACCTCTCCCTCACACAAAAACTAACAGATCGCCCATTAGGACACAGCAGCTAAAACATCAAACCCCTAACCCCAACCTCTCCCTCACACAAAAACTAACAGATCGCCCATCAGGACACAGCAGCTAAAACATCAAACCCCTAACCCCAACCTCTCCCTCACACAAAAACTAACAGATCGCCCATCACGACACAGCAGCTAAAACATCAAACCCCGAACCCCAACCTCTCCCTCACACAAAAACTAACAGATCGCCCATCACCGACACAGCAGCTAAAACATCAAACCCCGAACCCCAACCTCTCCCTCACACAAAAACTAACAGATCGCCCATCAGGACACAGCAGCTAAAACATCAAACCCCTAACCCCAACCTCTCCCTCACACAAAAACTAACAGATCGCCCATCAGGACACAGCAGCTAAAACATCAAACCCCGAACCCCAACCTCTCCCTCACACAAAAACTAACAGATCGCCCATCACGACACAGCAGCTAAAACATCAAACCCCTTACCCCAACCTCTCCCTCACACAAAAACTAACAGATCGCCCATCAGGACACAGCAGCTAAAACATCAAACCCCTAACCCCAACCTCTCCCTCACACAAAAACTAACAGATCGCCCATCAGGACACAGCAGCTAAAACATCAAACCCCTAACCCCAACCTCTCCCTCACACAAAAACTAACAGATCGCCCATCAGGACACAGCAGCTAAAACATCAAACCCCTAACCCCAACCTCTCCCTCACACAAAAACTAACAGATCACCCATCAGGACACAGCAGCTAAAACATCAAACCCCTAACCCCAACCTCTCCCTCACACAAAAACTAACAGATCGCCCATCAGGACACAGCAGCTAAAACATCAAACCCCTAACCCCAACCTCCCCCTCACACAAAAACTAACAGATCGCCCATCAGGATACAGCAGCTAAAACATTAAACCCCTTACCCCAACCTCTCCCTCACACAAAAACTAACAGATCGCCCATCAGGACACAGCAGCTAAAACATCAAACCCCTAACCCCAACCTCTCCCTCACACAAAAACTAACAGATCGCCCATCAGGACACAGCAGCTAAAACATCAAACCCCTTACCCCAACCTCTCCCTCACACAAAAACTAACAGATCGCCCATCACGACACAGCAGCTAAAACATCAAACCCCGAACCCCAACCTCCCCCTCACTCAAAAACTAACAGATCGCCCATCACGACACAGCAGCTAAAACATCAAACCCCTAACCCCAACCTCTCCCTCACACAAAAACTAACAGATCGCCCATCACGACACAGCAGCTAAAACATCAAACCCCTAACCCCAACCTCTCCCTCACACAAAAACTAACGGATTGCCCAGCCGGACACAGCAGCTAAAACATCAAACCCCTAACCCCAAACCTCTCCCTCACACAAAAACTAACAGATCGCCCATTAGGACACAGCAGCTAAAACATCAAACCCCGAACCCCAACCTCTTCCTCACACAAAAACTAACAGATCGCCCATCAGGACACAGCAGCTAAAACATCAAACCCCTAACCCCAACCTCTCCCTCACACAAAAACTAACAGATCGCCCATCAGGACACAGCAGCTAAAACATCAAACTCCTAACCCCAACCTCTCCCTCACACAAAAACTAACAGATCGCCCATCAGGACACAGCAGCTAAAACATCAAACCCCTTACCCCAACCTCTCCCTCACACAAAAACTAACGGATCGCCCATCAGGACACAGCAGCTAAAACATCAAACCCCTTACCCCAACCTCTCCCTCACACAAAAACTAACAGATCGCCCAGCCGGACACAGCAGCTAAAACATCAAAACCTAACCCCAACCTCCCCCTCACACAAAAACTAACAGATCGCCCATCAGGACACAGCAGCTAAAACATCAAACCCCGAACCCCAACCTCTCCCTCACACAAAAACTAACAGATCGCCCATCAGGACACAGCAGCTAAAACATCAAACCCCTAACCCCAACCTCTCCCTCACACAAAAACTAACAGATCGCCCATCAGGACACAGCAGCTAAAACATCAAACCCCTTACCCCAACCTCTCCCTCACACAAAAACTAACAGATCGCCCATCAGGACACAGCAGCTAAAACATCAAACCCCTAACCCCAACCTCTCCCTCACACAAAAACTAACAGATCGCCCATCAGGACACAGCAGCTAAAACATCAAACCCCTAACCCCAACCTCTTCCTCACACAAAAACTAACAGATCGCCCATCAGGACACAGCAGCTAAAACATCAAACCCCTAACCCCAACCTCTCCCTCACACAAAAACTAACAGATCGCCCATCAGGACACAGCAGCTAAAACATCAAACTCCTAACCCCAACCTCTCCCTCACACAAAAACTAACAGATCGCCCATCAGGACACAGCAGCTAAAACATCAAACCCCTTACCCCAACCTCTCCCTCACACAAAAACTAACGGATCGCCCATCAGGACACAGCAGCTAAAACATCAAACCCCTTACCCCAACCTCTCCCTCACACAAAAACTAACAGATCGCCCAGCCGGACACAGCAGCTAAAACATCAAACCCCTAACCCCAACCTCCCCCTCACACAAAAACTAACAGATCGCCCATCAGGACACAGCAGCTAAAACATCAAACCCCGAACCCCAACCTCTCCCTCACACAAAAACTAACAGATCGCCCATCAGGACACAGCAGCTAAAACATCAAACCCCTAACCCCAACCTCTCCCTCACACAAAAACTAACAGATCGCCCATCAGGACACAGCAGCTAAAACATCAAACCCCTTACCCCAACCTCTCCCTCACACAAAAACTAACAGATCGCCCATCAGGACACAGCAGCTAAAACATCAAACCCCTAACCCCAACCTCTCCCTCACACAAAAACTAACAGATCGCCCATCAGGACACAGCAGCTAAAACATCAAACCCCTAACCCCAACCTCTCCCTCACACAAAAACTAACAGATCGCCCATCACGACACAGCAGCTAAAACATCAAACTCCTAACCCCAACCTCTCCCTCACACAAAAACTAACAGATCGCCCATCAGGACACAGCAGCTAAAACATCAAACCCCTTACCCCAACCTCTCCCTCACACAAAAACTAACGGATCGCCCATCAGGACACAGCAGCTAAAACATCAAACCCCTAACCCCAACCTCCCCCTCACACAAAAACTAACAGATCGCCCATCAGGACACAGCAGCTAAAACATCAAACCCCTAACCCCAACCTCTCCCTCACACAAAAACTAACAGATCGCCCATCAGGACACAGCAGCTAAAACATCAAACCCCTTACCCCAACCTCTCCCTCACACAAAAACTAACAGATCGCCCATCAGGACACAGCAGCTAAAACATCAAACCCCTAACCCCAACCTCTCCCTCACACAAAAACTAACAGATCGCCCATCAGGACACAGCAGCTAAAACATCAAACCCCTAACCCCAACCTCTCCCTCACACAAAAACTAACAGATCGCCCACCAGGACACAGCAGGTAAAACATCAAACCCCTACCCCAAACCTCTCCCTCACACAAAAACTAACAGATCGCCCATCAGGACACAGCAGCTAAAACATCAAACTCCTAACCCCAACCTCTCCCTCACACAAAAACTAACAGATCGCCCATCAGGACACAGCAGCTAAAACATCAAACCCCTAACCCCAACCTCTCCCACACACAAAAAATAACAGATCGCCCATCACGATACAGCAGCTAAAACATCAAACCCCTAACCCCAACCTCTCCCTCACACAAAAACTAACAGATCGCCCATCAGGACACAGCAGCTAAAACATCAAACCCCTAACCCCAACCTCTCCCTCACACAAAAACTAACAGATCGCCCATCAGGACACAGCAGCTAAAACATCAAACCCCGAACCCCAACCTCTCCCTCACACAAAAACTAACAGATCGCCCATCATGACACAGCAGCTAAAACATCAAACCCCTAACCCCAACCTCTCCCTCACACAAAAACTAACAGATCGCCCATCAGGACACAGCAGCTAAAACATCAAACCCCGAACCCCAACCTCTCCCTCACACAAAAACTAACAGATCGCCCATCACGACACAGCAGCTAAAACATCAAACCCCGAACCCCAACCTCTTCCTCACACAAAAACTAACAGATCGCCCATCAGGACACAGCAGCTAAAACATCAAACCCCTAACCCCAACCTCTCCCTCACACAAAAACTAACAGATCGCCCATCAGGACACAGCAGCTAAAACATCAAACTCCTAACCCCAACCTCTCCCTCACACAAAAACTAACAGATCGCCCATCAGGACACAGCAGCTAAAACATCAAACCCCTTACCCCAACCTCTCCCTCACACAAAAACTAACGGATCGCCCATCAGGACACAGCAGCTAAAACATCAAACCCCTTACCCCAACCTCTCCCTCACACAAAAACTAACAGATCGCCCAGCCGGACACAGCAGCTAAAACATCAAACCCCTAACCCCAACCTCCCCCTCACACAAAAACTAACAGATCGCCCATCAGGACACAGCAGCTAAAACATCAAACCCCGAACCCCAACCTCTCCCTCACACAAAAACTAACAGATCGCCCATCAGGACACAGCAGCTAAAACATCAAACCCCTAACCCCAACCTCTCCCTCACACAAAAACTAACAGATCGCCCATCAGGACACAGCAGCTAAAACATCAAACCCCTTACCCCAACCTCTCCCTCACACAAAAACTAACAGATCGCCCATCAGGACACAGCAGCTAAAACATCAAACCCCTAACCCCAACCTCTCCCTCACACAAAAACTAACAGATCGCCCATCAGGACACAGCAGCTAAAACATCAAACCCCTAACCCCAACCTCTTCCTCACACAAAAACTAACAGATCGCCCATCAGGACACAGCAGCTAAAACATCAAACCCCTAACCCCAACCTCTCCCTCACACAAAAACTAACAGATCGCCCATCAGGACACAGCAGCTAAAACATCAAACTCCTAACCCCAACCTCTCCCTCACACAAAAACTAACAGATCGCCCATCAGGACACAGCAGCTAAAACATCAAACCCCTTACCCCAACCTCTCCCTCACACAAAAACTAACGGATCGCCCATCAGGACACAGCAGCTAAAACATCAAACCCCTTACCCCAACCTCTCCCTCACACAAAAACTAACAGATCGCCCAGCCGGACACAGCAGCTAAAACATCAAACCCCTAACCCCAACCTCCCCCTCACACAAAAACTAACAGATCGCCCATCAGGACACAGTAGCTAAAACATCAAACCCCGAACCCCAACCTCTCCCTCACACAAAAACTAACAGATCGCCCATCAGGACACAGCAGCTAAAACATCAAACCCCTAACCCCAACCTCTCCCTCACACAAAAACTAACAGATCGCCCATCAGGACACAGCAGCTAAAACATCAAACCCCTTACCCCAACCTCTCTCTCACACAAAAACTAACAGATCGCCCATCAGGACACAGCAGCTAAAACATCAAACCCCTAACCCCAACCTCTCCCTCACACAAAAACTAACAGATCGCCCATCAGGACACAGCAGCTAAAACATCAAACCCCTAACCCCAACCTCTCCCTCACACAAAAACTAACAGATCGCCCATCACGACACAGCAGCTAAAACATCAAACTCCTAACCCCAACCTCTCCCTCACACAAAAACTAACAGATCGCCCATCAGGACACAGCAGCTAAAACATCAAACCCCTTACCCCAACCTCTCCCTCACACAAAAACTAACGGATCGCCCATCAGGACACAGCAGCTAAAACATCAAACCCCTAACCCCAACCTCCCCCTCACACAAAAACTAACAGATCGCCCATCAGGACACAGCAGCTAAAACATCAAACCCCTAACCCCAACCTCTCCCTCACACAAAAACTAACAGATCGCCCATCAGGACACAGCAGCTAAAACATCAAACCCCTTACCCCAACCTCTCCCTCACACAAAAACTAACAGATCGCCCATCAGGACACAGCAGCTAAAACATCAAACCCCTAACCCCAACCTCTCCCTCACACAAAAACTAACAGATCGCCCATCAGGACACAGCAGCTAAAACATCAAACCCCTAACCCCAACCTCTCCCTCACACAAAAACTAACAGATCGCCCACCAGGACACAGCAGGTAAAACATCAAACCCCTACCCCAAACCTCTCCCTCACACAAAAACTAACAGATCGCCCATCAGGACACAGCAGCTAAAACATCAAACTCCTAACCCCAACCTCTCCCTCACACAAAAACTAACAGATCGCCCATCAGGACACAGCAGCTAAAACATCAAACCCCTAACCCCAACCTCTCCCACACACAAAAAATAACAGATCGCCCATCACGATACAGCAGCTAAAACATCAAACCCCTAACCCCAACCTCTCCCTCACACAAAAACTAACAGATCGCCCATCAGGACACAGCAGCTAAAACATCAAACCCCTAACCCCAACCTCTCCCTCACACAAAAACTAACAGATCGCCCATCAGGACACAGCAGCTAAAACATCAAACCCCGAACCCCAACCTCTCCCTCACACAAAAACTAACAGATCGCCCATCATGACACAGCAGCTAAAACATCAAACCCCTAACCCCAACCTCTCCCTCACACAAAAACTAACAGATCGCCCATCAGGACACAGCAGCTAAAACATCAAACCCCGAACCCCAACCTCTCCCTCACACAAAAACTAACAGATCGCCCATCAGGACGATCCCAACCCCAACCCCAAGCTCCTCCCATGCAAAACAACAGCAACAATGACATGAAACATCCAACTCCTCTCTCACCCAAAATAGTAACTTATTTCCTATTCACCAATCGGCAACAAGAAAGAAAACAGCGGAAAACTCAAGGAGACCAATATAAACTACAGCCCACCCCAATAATTACACACATCTCGGAATTTCATAAACAGCAGCTCAAATTCAATCCTTCCCTGGGCCTACTGCCAAGAGATAGCGTCTCGTGGGGAGTGACCTCTGGCCCGACACAATGAACCTCTAGAGATGTGTTGCGGAGAGTACATTGACTGTTTGCATCACTGCCTGGTTTGGAAGCTGCAAAGCTCTTGAACAGAAAATCCTACAGAAAGTAGTGGATATGGCCCAGTCCATCATGGGTAAAGCCCTCCACACCAGTGAACACATCTACAAGAAGCATTGTCACCGGAGAGCAGTGTCATCAACAACCCCCACCACCAAGGACATGCTCTCTTCTCACTGCTGCCATCAGGAAGAAAGTACAGGAGCCTCAGGGGCCCTCATCACCAGGTTCAGAAACAGTTATTACACCTCAGCCATTAGGCTCCTGAACCACAGGGGATAACTTCACTCTTCTGTTTCTAGGATGAGGTCTCTAATTCCTAGCCAGGTGTTCTATGCATCCTTGTCTGCTCAGATCACAGGGATGTCTTCCATGGAGGGTCGTGCTCTTCCATTGGTTAACTTTTTCTTTTATAGTGACAACTTATTTATTTTTCTGTGTTGTGCTTTAATTTAAAGGACTGTTATTAGGGATTGTCCATCAGTAGTAATGGATTGATCACAATATAATTTGTGGGATTCTGACTCTAAATCTGGATCAGGCTTCTATTTATAATAAGGTATTGTGTCTTTCATGAGTTTGTATTTTAAAGCAAGATTTTGGTGAATTGATTGTGCCTGTGTAAATCATCAGATCGAGTTAAACTACTGCAGGATCCTGTAATGTGCTGGATTATTTCTGTTTTCCCTCGGCACTTTCTGCATTTATCATCCTGAATTTTTTGGTCTTTTGTTATGTACATTTGGTAATTATTTGTGTTAGCCATCTGGTCCTTAATCGCCACAAGGAACTCTTCTGATTCCAGGAGGAGGTCTCCAATTCTGAACCGAGCATTCAACGCTTTCTTGTCAACATCTATTCTGCTCAGACCGTGGGGAGGTCTCCCATGGAGGGTCGTGATCTTCCATTGGTTCACTTCTCCTTCTACAGTGATCATGGCTTCATGTTTCTGTGTTGTGCTTTCATTTAAATTTATTGGTGTGTACTTCTTATCAGAATTGCAGATGCTTCTGCGGAGTGCTGGATCCTGTTTTTGTTGATGAAAGTACTTAGAAGTTTTATCTGACTGTTCTGTAAATTTTTTAACTTTCATTATTCCTCTTCCTCCTCCTACGTTTGCAGAGTTTGTTATCTTTTGCACGATGGCTGTCAGTCTGCCCTGTTGGGTGTGCCTTCCATTGTGTATTTTGTATTTATGAATGCCCACAAGAAAATGAATCTCCGGGTTGGATATAGTTACATAAATATACTTTGATAATAAATGTACTTTGAGTTTGAACCCCAGTGTGCTGTCCTGCTGTGCTGATCAGAAAGCCGGCACACACAATAAACTGGAGTTCTGCTGCAGTGCTACCAATCACAGCATTATCTTTAAATATCAGAGGACCAAATCCCAGAAGCACAATTTTGATCAAATAGTGTCGTTGTCCCCTTGATTCTCACAGGAAGCCTGAGGTGCTGCCAGACAGAGATTTATTAAGAAATGAGAGACAGAGATGGATTGACAGAATCTATATCCCAGGGAAAGGGAGTCTGGAATGAGAGGGCACCGTTTTAAGTTCAGAGGGAAAATAATTGAAGAGGCCCTGAGGCCAGGTTGCTGCACAGAGGATGGGGGGTTTGTACAACAAGATGATTCTGGTTATGGTAGAGAATGTGGTAAAGGCAGGTACAATTACAATATTTGAAAGTTATTTAAATGGCAGAAAGGCAGAGTTTACATCAAATATAGAACAGTAAGCACAATACAAACCTTTTGACCCACAATGTTGGGGCAACTTTTTAACCTACTCTAAGATCAATCTCACCCTTCCCTCCCACATAGGACTCCATTTCTCTTTCAGCCATGTGCCTACCTAAGAGTCTCTTAAATGCCCCTAATGTATCAGCCTCTGCCAGCGCATTCCTCACACTCACCACTCTCTGTGTAAAAAGCCTACCTCTGACATCCCCCTATACTTTCCTCCAATTGTCTTGATTTCCAGCCTTCTTGTATTAGCCATTTCCACCCTGGGAGAAAGGTATTGACTGCCCACTTGATCTATGCCACTTATCATCTTAAAAACCTCTATCAAGTCACCTCTGATCCTCCTTCGCTCCAGAGGGAAAAGCCCTAGTTCACTCAACCTATCCTCACAGGACATGTTCTCTAATCCAGGCAGCATCCTGGTAAATCTCCTTTGCACCCTCTCTAATCCAGGCAGCATCCTGGTGAATCTCCTCTGCACCCTCTCTAATCCAGGCAGCATCCCGGTCAATCTCCTCTGCACCCTCTCTAATCCAGGCAGCATCCTGGTCAATCTCCTCTGCACCCTCTCTAATCCAGGCAGCATCCTGGTCAATCTCCTCTGCACCCTCTCTAATCCAGGCAGCATCCTGGTGAATCTCCTCTGCACCCACTCTAATCCAGGCAGCATCCTGGTCAATCTCCTCTGCACCCTCTCTAATCCAGGCAGCATCCTGGTGAATCCCCTCTGCACCTTCTCTAATCCAGGCAGCATCCTGGTAAGCCTCCTCTGCACCCTCTCTAAAGCTTCCACATTCCTGCTGTAACGAGGCAACCTGAACAACCAGTTCCCTGCTGCTCAGTGTGAGAGGGGACAGAGTGTTTTTATGGGACAACACCCAAGTGTTGACCATGTGCTGTAAACACAGCGTAGTGATTGCCGAGTTTGATTTTAGGCACTGGGGTAAATCAGAATTCAACCTTTAAAGTTCAAAGTAAATTTATTATCCAAGTACAGATATGTCATTATACACAACCCTGAGATTCATTTTCTTGCAGACATACTCAATGAATCCATAATAGAGTAATAATCAAAATAGAATCAATGAAAGACCACACCAACTTGGGCTATACAACCAGTGTGCAAAAGACAACAAGCTATGCAAGTACAAAATTCAAGAAATAATAATAGATAAATAAGCAATAAGTATCGAGAACATGAGATGAAAGTGAGTCCATTGGTTGTGGGAACAGTTCAGTGATGTTGAGTGAAATTATCCCCTTTGAGTGAAGTTATCCTGATGGTTGAGAGGTACTAACTGTTCTGGAACCTGGTGGTGAGAGTTCTGAGGCTCCTGTACCTTCTTCCTGGTGGCAGAGCGAGAAGAGAGCATGGCCTGGATGGTGGGGGGTCCCTGATGATGGATGCTGCTTTCTTCTGACAGCGTATCATGTCGATGTGCTCAATGGCGGGGAGGTCTTTACCTGCGTGGAGGGCTGTATCTGCTACATTTTGTGGGATTTTTCGCTCAAGGGCATTGGTGTTTCCATGCCAGGCTGTTATGCAACCGGTCAATATACTCTCCACCACACATCTGTCAAAGTTCGTCATAGTTTTAGATGTCATCCCAAATATTTGCAAATTCCCAAGATAGTAGAGGCACTGTCATGCTTTCTTTGTAATGGAACTTTCATGCTGAGCCCAGCACAGCTCTTCCAAAATAATAATAGCAAGGAACATTTTTTAGATTATAAGGTCATTAGACATTGGAGGAGAATTAGGCCATTCAGTCCATTAGGTCTACTCCACCATTCCATCATGACTGATTTATTATCCCTCTCAACCCCATTCTCCTGCCTTCTTTCCATAACCTTTGATGCCCTGACTCATCAAGAACCTATCAACCCCCAATGACGGCCTCCACAGCTGTCTGTGGCAATGAATTCTACACATTCACCATCCTCTGGCTAAAGAAATTCTTACTTATCTCTGTTCTAAAGGGTCGTCCTTCTATTCTGAGGCTGTTTCCTACAGTCCTGGACTCACCCACTACAGGAAACCGCCCTCTTCACGTCCACTCGATCTAAGCCTTACAATATTTGGTAAATTTCAAGGAGATCCCTCCCCCCCTAATTTTTCTAAATTTCAGTGAGTTTAGGCCCAAAGCATTCAAATGCTCCTCATACATTAACCCTTTCATTCCCAGGATCATTCTCATCTGGACCCTCTCCAAAGACAGCGTTTCTTAGACAGGATCCCAAAACTGCACACTTTACTCAATAGTGGTGACCATAAGCTACTGAGGACTACCAAACCCCATGTGTTTCAGGAAGGAAACCTTCCCCACTGGTTCTCACCTCAGCATCATCCCTGACCCACCAAGATGAAACACAGACCATCTCCTTTCCTCCCTGGAAGCTGCCTACCCCACAACCTGCTTTGTGCTTTTACTGCACTTTGTGCCTCCACTGGTCTGGTTCACTCCTGTCAACCTCCAGAATTCAGGACAAGAGAGGGTGGACAAAAACTGCTGGCATTTGTCAGCCATGTAAATATGTTGTATGTGCCACTGGTGAGCCCACTCTTGGAGTACTGTGTATAGTTGTGGTCATCCTGTTGTAGGGAAGATATGGTTAAATGGAAGGAGTGTAGAAAAGAACTAAGAGAGTATTTCCAGGACTAGAGTCCCTAAGTTATAGGGGAAGGTTGACCAGGCTGGTCTCTATTCCTTGGAACATTGGTGAGTGTATGTTTGCAATTTTGAGAGGCTTCAATAAGGTGAATGGTAGCAGTCTTTTCCCAGAATTGTCGTCATCATCATCATCATCATAATGTGCTGTGTCGTATTACATCATCATTATGTGCTATGGCACATGATGTGGACAATCATGGCCTTTCCATGACCATGATTGTTCTTGGCAAATATTTCCACAGAAGTGGTTTGCCATTGCCTTCTTCTGGGCAGTGTCTTTACAAGATGGGTGACCCCCCCCCCCACCCACCCCCAGCCACTATCAAAACTCTTCAGAGATTGTCTGCCTGGTGTCAGTGGTTGCATAACCAGGACTTGTGATCTGCACCGGCTGCTCATACGACCGTCCACCACCTGCTCCCATGGCTTCACGTGACCCTGATCGGGGTCTAATTAGGTGCTACACCTTGCCCAAGGGTGACCTGCAGGCTAGCGGAGGGAAGGAGTGCCTTACACCTCCTTTGGTTGAGACATTCTCCACCCCTCACCCAGAGTAAGGAGACCAAAAACTAGAGGGAATCATTTTAGAGTGAGAGGGAACCAGAGAGGCAACTTTTTCATGCAGAGGCTGTTGAGTATTTGCACATTGGTTATTTGTCAGTCTTTGTTTATGTATGGTCTTCTTTGTAAATTCTATTGTATTTGTTCATTTTTCTGGTAAATGCCTGCAATAAAGTGAATCTCAAGGTAATATGTAATAATATGTGTTCTTTGATAATAAATTTACTTTGAACCTCATGAGCTGCCGGGGAAGTGGCTGAGGCAGCTACAATAATATCATTTGAGAACCACTTGGACAGATACATGGAGGATGGGACTCAGAGGGGCGTGGACTGATCCGCAGGAAATTGGGACCAGCTGGATGGGAAACAGGGGCATCAGGACTTGATGGGCCAAAGGTCCTGTATCTGTGCTGAATTTCTCTACGAGTCCATGACTCTACACATTGGGATTGCGGATTCTCTCAGCATTTGCCTAGAGAAGCCTCTGCTGATGTGTGTACTCACCATGTAACTTGTACGTTATTCTCCTGCAGGCTGACATTCCATTCCCCAAATGGGACCCCTTTGTAAGAATAGGAAACAGCTGCTCTGTGCACTACTCACTTCAATTAGAATGACGTGTTCCCTCAGTAAATCATTATACTGTAATCTGTGCTTGTTGATTGTAAGTATTTTCCTGCTTCTTTGCGAACTTGGTGTAGACTTCATAGATCAGGCGTTAGGTTGCCTGTGTTCCCTGTGTAAACTTAGAGGATGGTAGGGCACTGAGGAGTGCAGTAGAACAAAGTAGAACAAGTAGAACAAAAAATTCTGGGAATACACATCCATCATTCCTTAAAATGGAGTCATAAGTGCATAAGGAGAGCTTTTGGCACATCGGCCTTCGTAAATCAAAGTATTGAGTACAGGATGTTATGTTGACATAACGAGACCGGACATAGATTGGGGGACTGCTTTGTCAATCACCTTTGCTCCATCCATAAAAAGCAGGATTTCCTGGTGGCTAACCACTTTAATTCCAATCCCCATTCCCAGCCTGACATGATAGTCCATGGCCTCCCCTACTGCCATGAAAAGGCCACTTCAGATTGGAGGGGTAACACCATTATATTTTGTCAGCTCAACCTGGTGGTATGAACATAGATTTCTCTAACTTCTGATAATTTTCTCCTTCCACCATCCCTCCTCTTCCATTCCCCACTCCGGCTCCCCTCTCACTCTCACCAGTCTATGGCCTCTCCCTGGTTCTCCTCTTCCTTCCTCTTTTCCCATAGTCTACTCTGTTTTTCCTATCAGATTCCTTCTTCTACACCCTTTTATCTTTTCCACCTATCACCTCCCAACTTCTCACTTCATCCTCCCCACTCATGTGGCTTCACCTATCACCTTCTATCTTGTACTCCTACCCCTCCCCCCATCATCTTAATCTGGTCTCTCCCCACCTTCCTTTCCAGTCTCAGTCCAAAGTGTTGACTCTTTATTCATCTCCATAGATGGTGTCCGACCCAATGAGTTCCTCCAGGATTTTGTGTGTGTTGCTCTGGGTTTCCAGCATCTGCAGAATCTCTTGTGTTTCTTTATGTTCTGGTGATGTCGCACAAGACATTGGTGAGGACTAATCTGGAGTATTATGTGCAGTACTGGTCACCCACATACAGGAAAGATATCAATATGATTGAAAGAGTACAGAGAAAAGTTTATTCCCTAGAGTGTAGGAGATTGAAGGGAGATTTAATAGAGGTTCAGTATATGAAATTATGAGGGGTATAGATAAGATAAATACAAGTAGGCTTTTTCCACCAAAGTTGGATGAGACTAGGACTCCAGATCATAGGTTAAAGATGAAAGATAAAAGGTGAAATTTCTTCACTCCGAAGGTGGAGAGAGAGTGGAATGAGCTGCCAGCACAAGTGGTGGAAGTGGGTTCGATTTCAACGTTTAAGAAGTTTGAATAAGTACATGGATGGAAAGGATATAGAGGGCCATGGTCCAGTGCAGGTTGATGGGATCTGGCAGAATAATAGTTCAGCATGGAGTAGATGGGCCAAAGGGTCTGGTTCTGTGCTATTGTCCTCTGTGACTCTGTTAGCACTAGAACGTGAGGCAGGACTTGCAGGATGTTCCCAGCTCCACCTTTGTTTGTGTTGGTTACTTGTTTAAACAGGGCGAGCAGTTCACTGTATGTTTTAGACTATAAAACTGTAAGATAAAGGAGCAGAATTAGGATGTTTAGCCCATCAAGTCTGCTCAGCCATTTCCCTGTCAGCCCCAATCTCCTGCCTTCTCCCCTTATCCCTTCATGCCCTGACTAATCAAGAATCTGTCAACCTCTGCCTTAAATATACCCAATGACTTGGCCTCCCCAGCCATCTGTGGCAACAAATTCTACAGATTTTCCACTCTCTGGCTAAAAGAAATTCCTCCTCATCTTGGTTCTAAATGGACATCCCTCTATTCTGAAGCTGTGCCCTCAGGTCCTGGACTCCTCCACCATGGGAAACATCCTCTCCACATCAACTTTATCGAGACTTTTCAACATTTGATAGGGTTCAATGAGCCAACCTCTCAGTCTTCTGAATTCCAGTGAGTACAGGCCCAGAGCCATCAATCAGTCCACAAGTAGTAACCTTTTCATTCCAGGAACCATTCTTGTGAAACTCCTCTGAATCTTCTCCAATGTCAGCACATCCTTTTTTAGATAAGGGGTCTAAAACTTCTGACAATGCTCCGAGTGAAGTCTCACCAGTGCTTTATAAAGTCTCAACTTTACATTTAAATACAAACTTTACTTTGTATTCTAGTCCAACTGAAATGAATGCTAACATTGCATTTGCCTTCCTCACCACAGACTCAACCTGCAAATTAACAGCACGCTAGCATATTAGTTAGCACAACACTTTACAGTACCAGCGAGCCAGGTTCAATTGCTGCCACTGCCTGTAAGGAGTTTGTAGCTTCTCCCCATGACCACATAGGTTTCCTCCAGCTGCTCTGGTTTCCTCCCACAGTCCGAAGATATACCAGTAGGTTGGTAGATGAATAGGTCATTGTAAATTGTCCCATAATTAGGCTAAGATTAAACCAGGGGTTGCTGGGCAGCGAGGTTCGAGGGGCTGGAAGAGCCTATTCCACTCAGCAGCTCAATAAATATATCGACAAACAGACATCCTGCATGAGGACTCCCAAATCTCTTTGCCCCTCAGATGTACACGTGACAAACCAACTCCTCGGAATCTGGAGCAACAAACAATCGGCTGACAATTCCTTTCCTCCCACTGAGATCCTCCAGCGGATTGTTCGCTGCAGGCCTTCACAGTGCGGCTCACATCCTGAAGATGAAGGGCTAGTCCACGCAAGAGCTGGTACAGAAACTCCAGTTCAGGAGGGTTTGGAGCCAGAGGTGTTCTATAAAATGGGAAAGGTTGGGGGTCAGGGGTGTTCCCTCTGAAAGGGGAGAGGTTGGAGGTCAGAGGTATTTCTCTCTGAAGGGGGAGAGGTTGGGGGTCAGAGGTGTTCCCTCTTAAAGGGGAGAGGTTGGGGGGTCAGGGGTGTTCCCTCTTAAAGGGGAGAGGTTGGGGGTCAGGGGTGTTCCCTCTGAAAGGGGAGAGGTTGGAGGTCAGAGGTGTTCCTCTCTGAAGGGGGAGAGGTTGGAGGTCAGAGGTGTTCCTCTCTGAGAGGGGAGAGGTTGGGGGTCAGAGGTGTTCCTCTCTGAAGGGGGAGAGGTTGGGGGTCAGGGGTGTTCCCTCTGAAAGGGGAGAGGTTGGAGGTCAGAGGTGTTCCTCTCTGAAGGGGGAGAGGTTGGGGGTCAGAGGTGTTCCCTCTGAAGTGGGAAAGGTTGGGGGTCAGAGGAGTTCCCTCTGAAACTAATAAAAGGCAAAAGTAGTGGTAGCCTAAATTAGAAACCAAACATACCAGTGATACTCAGCAGGTTGGGCAGCATCTGTGGTGAGATGGACTGTCTGAGCAGCACTGATCTCCAGCATTTGCAGTCTCAGTCACCAAGCCACTCGTGCACTGGTTCTAACTGTAACCCAGACTGTTATTTTCTTTTTAAAATCCATTCAGAACTTCAAGCTCCTGAAGGGAGTTTTCATATTGTGAATCTTACTCTGTGTCCATGACATCCTGCTCACCGCACCCTCTCTCCCTCTGTGGGTCTACCAGATGTGGACAACAGCTGTTGTTGGCTATGGTTCCTGCTCCTCAGTGTGCAGTTCATGGGTCGGACCAGAGGGATACAGTCCAGCTGTAGAGTTGGTCAAAGCCACGTGCCTGAGCCAAGGGCCTACAAACAAACTATACCTCAGTGTTCAACCCAGCGAACCGGGCAAGTCGAAAGTCAAAGGAACCACAGTGTGATACACTCAGGAGTGTTCAGTACACAGTCAGGGTACAGAATGCTGCTACGTAGTGCCATGGTGTCCTCAGGAGTCATAGTGTCATAGAAAAGTGCTGCACTGAAACAAGCCCTTCAGCCCACCTAGTCCATGTCAACCCATTTAAACTGCCTAGTCCAATCGACCTGCACCAGGACCATCCCCCTCCATAACTCTATCATCCATGTACCTATCCAAACTTCTCTTAAATGTTTAAATCAAGCTCGCATGCACCACTTGTGCTAACAGCTCATTCCACACTCTCACAACCCTTTGCGTGAATAAGCTTTCTCTCATGTTCCCCTTAAACATTTCAGCTTTCACCCTGGTTTTAGTCGCACCCAAACTCATTGTAGAAAGCCTGTTTGAACATACCCTTTCTACACCCTTTATAATTTTGTATACCGCTATCAAATCTCCTCCCAACATTCTACGCTCCGAGGAATATGATCCTAAGCTATTCAACCTTTCCTTATGACTCAGGTTGTCCAGACCCAGCAACATCCTTGTAAATTTCTTCTGTACTCTTTTCAACTTTATTTACATTTTTCCTGTAGGTAGGTGACCAAAACTGCACACAATACTCCAGTTTTGGCCTCACACCGTCGTATACAATTTCAATGTAACATCCCATCTCCTGTACTCAGTACTTCGATTTATGAAGGCCAATGTGCCAAAAGCTTTCGTAATGGCCCTGTCAACCTGTGTCGGTGAATAGAGGTGCAAGCCTTTTTAGCTCCCTGGAAATACTCGGCAGGTCAGGCAGCAGCTATGGAGAGGAATAAACAGTCGACGTTTTGGGCCAAGACCCTTCATCAAGACTGGAAAAGAAGAGGGCAGCGCCAGAATAAGAAGGTGGGGGTGGGGGGGATAGGAAGAGAAGGATCTCACCAGGAAGTTCAGCTGGACATTTCCTGGAATGGAGGGCTGCAGAAATGGGAGACTGGATAGGACGTTATATCCTCACTGGAGTATAGGAGGCCGAGGGGTGACCCTACAGATGCTTATGAAATTATAAGGGGTATAGATATGGAGATGGGTCACAATCTTTTCCCTAGGGCAAGGGAGTCCAAAATTATATTTGTGAGAGAGGAATGATTTAAAGACTATCTGAGGGGCAACTTTTCCAAGTTTGTAAAGATAAGTATATTGAATAAGCTGGCCCATTGACAAAATTTAAAATGCATTTAGACAGGTACACGGATAGGAGAGGTTCAGGGTGGTAGCAGTCAAATGCAGGCCGATCTGATTAGCTCAGGTAGACAACGTGTTTGACAGTGTTGAGGCTGAAAGGCCAGTTTTACTCAAGTCATGGAGTCATAGAAAAGTACAGCACAGAAACAGACGCTTTGGCCTGTCTAGTCTGTGCCAACCCATTTAAACTGCCTACTCCCATCAACCTAAACATGGACCACAGCTCTCCATACCCCTACCCATCTCTCTACCTATCCAAACTTCTCTTACACATTGAAGTTGAGCTTGCCTGCACCATTTGTGCTAGCAGCTCATTCCACACTCTCTCTGTCTTCTATGTAAAGATGTCTCCCTCATATTCTGCTTAAATTTTTCACCTTTCACCCTTAACTCATGACCTCCTGTTGTAGTCCCACCCAACCTCAGTTTTACTGTATGATTCTATGACATGCTGAATTAATGACTTTTCAGATCGAGATTCTCTCATTCTGTCCACCTTGAGACCCTTCTGGGTCCATTGTAGTTCATTCCCACTCTTGTAAACTCCAGCAGATGGCATCTAGGGAGCGATGCCTCGTGGAGTTTAGCTGCTCACAGAAAGGCCAAGGGGGAGGTTCCAGACAAGGAGCGATCCAACCAAGACCTCATTGGTGGAGCTGGCAGAAGATGGTGACACACCACAAGGCAGTGAAGGTGGAGGGAGGCTGCAGCAGGGAAGGGTCCCCAGTTGTCTTGCATTGCATGCCTCTGGACACAAGCCCCTACCTGTCAAGGACCGTGTGGTGGCTGCCCGTGCATTAGGCACCCCTTGTTAAACAAAGTCACGTGCAGGCGTTCTCCATTTGGGGAACAACATACTCGACTCGAATGATCACAAATCAAACAAAAGCAAAAAAAAATAGGAGAAGGTCTTTATTTAAGTACGTACATTTTATTCCACATCTGTCCTTTAATCTCTAACTTTATTAGCTATTTTTTATTTATAAATGTCTATTTTTATATAGTTTTTATCCTTTATAACTGTTGAAGATTGTTGTTTCTGGTGCATGTTGCACCCCAACCAACACACCGCAGCAAGTTCTTAATGCATGTAAATGTACAAGGTGAATAATTGATCCTTGATCCTTTCTGATTTCCTTGAAGCACCTAAGTACTTGTCCACTGTGAATCTCTGCCTCCCTCAGCTCTGCAATCAGTTACTGGGATTGCATTGGACAATTCCACATTTTCCCATACACAGCCCCAGTTCCAGGGTCTCGACCAGGGTCGCCCACCATATCGACGTCCCCTTACTGATTTTGTTCCCTTTACTATTTACATTGCTACCTATCCCTGTATCTTCAATAATGATACCCTCGGCACTTCCATCCAATTTATTTATGTAAGCGATTAAAAACCTTGATGCCCCAGCTCTGATCTATGTGACCCTGCCCTCAGTGCTTTGACCAACCAGCCAAGGGCCTGCTTTTGCCCACTTTCCACTTCCTGTGGCCGGCAATCTTCAATCCAGAGCAAAACATCATCTCCTACATCATGAGCTTTGATGTAGTTTGATAAACTTTGATGTGACTCCTGGTAAGATACCTACTGGAAACCTTGGTATACCATATTGATATGCTCCCCCTTGTCCATACTCTTCTTCAGGGAATCATAAATTGGTGAAACATGATTTCCTATTCAAACACCACAGCGACTATGCCTGAACTCCTTAACAGTAAGGGTGGGGAGAGCCAGTCTTGGGTAACTAAGGAAATAAACAAAGACATCAAACTATTGCCAAGAGTAGCGGGAAACTGGAAGACTGGGCAAAGTTTTAAAAACAACGAAGAACCACTAAGTGAGCAATAAAGAAAGGGAGGATAGACTATGAAAATAAACTAGCACAAAGTATAAAAAAGATAGTAAAAGTTTTTATAATTATATTAAGTGGAAAAAGGTGACTAAAGTGGACATAGATTCCTTGGAGGACAAGAAGTTGGTATTGGGTAATGAGGAAATGACTGAGGCCTTGAATGACTATTTTGTGTCAGTCTTCATGCTTGAGGACACGTCTAGCATGCCAAAGAGAGATGTTTTGGGTGCGATGGGAGGTGAGGATCTCGATACAATAGCTATCACAAAAGAGGTAATGCTGTGCAAACTTGTGGGCCTGAAGATAGACAAGACCCCTGGTCCAGATGGAATGCATCCCAGGGTACTGAAAGAAATAGCAGAAGTCATAGTAGAGGCTTTGGTGATAATTTACCAAAATTCTCTGGACTCTGGCTAAGTCCCAGCAGATTGGAAGACAGCAAATGTCATGCCACTGATCAAAAAAAAAGGATGTAGGGAAAAGGCAGGTAACTATAGGCCAGTTAGTTTAACATCTATAGTTGGGGAAAATGCTTGAAATTATCACTAAAGATGAAATAGCAAATCATTTGGAAAGAAATGGATCTATCAGACAGACGCAGCTTGGATTCAGCAAAGGCAGGTCTTGTTTGACAAACTTATTGTAGTTCTTTGAGGATATAACAAGGCAGTGTATAGAGGGGAACAGATAGATGTTATTTACTTGGATTTCCAGAAGGCATTCAATAAGGTGCCGCATAAAAGACTTATCCATAAGATAAGGAAGCATAAAATTGGGGGTGATGTATTAGCATGAATAGAGAATTGGTTAACTAATATAAAGCAGAGAGTTGGGATACATGGGTGTTACTCTGGTTGGTAATCAGTGGCGAGCAGTGTGCTGCTGGAGTCAGTACTGGGCCCACAACTGCACACGATATACATTAACGATCCGGAAGAGTGTAGTTTATCTAAGTTTGCTGATGACACTAATTTGAGTGGAAAAGCAAATTGTGCAGTAGATACAGAGAGTCTGCAGAGAGATATAGATAGGTTAAGTGAATGGGCAAGAGTGTGGTAGATGGAGTACAATGTTGGTAAATGTGAGGTCATCCAATTTGGAAGGAAAAATGGAAGATCAGCGTATTATTTAAATGGTAAAAGACTGCAGCATGCTGCTGTGCAGAGTGACTTGGGAGTGCTTGTACATGAATCACAAAAGGTTGGTTTGCAGGTGCAGCAGGCTATCAAGAAGGCAAATGGAATGTTGGCCTTCATTGCTAGGGGGATTAAATTTAAGAGTAGGAAGGTTATTTTGCAACTGTACAGGGTACTGGTGAGGCCACTGTGTGCAGTTCTGGTCTCCTTACTTGAGGAAGGATATACTGGCTTTGGAGGCAGTGCAGAGGAGGTTCACCAGGTTGATTCCAGAGATGAGGGGGTTAGATTAAAAGGAGAGATTGAATCGCCTGGGACTTTACTCGCTGAAATTTAGAAGAATGAGAGGAGATCTTATACAAACATATAAAATTATGAAAGGGATAGATAAGATAGAGGCAAGAAAGTTGTTTCCACTAGTATGTGAGACTAGAACTTGGGGACATAGCCTCAAGATTCAGAGAAGAAGATGGAGATGTGAAGAAAATGCTTTTCCCAGAGAGTGATGAATCTGTGGCATTCTCTGCCCAAAGAAGCAGTGGAGGCTAGCTCAGTAAATATTTAAGACAAGGTTGGATAGATTTTTGCATAGTAGGGGAATTAAGGGTTATGGGGAAAAGACAGGTAGGTGGAGATGAGGCCATGGCCAGATCAACCATGATCTTATTGAATGGTGGAGCAGGCTTGATGGGCCAGATGGTCGACTCCTGCTCCTAATGTTCTTGTGCTCAATGGACATGATAAATTTCAGCTGACAGGATACAGAGAGGCAAAGTTCTCAAAGAGGCACAGCTTGCAGGTGAACAGACCAAACCCTGGGAAGGAACATGGCTGTACGGGGAATAGTTGGTAAAACACGTAGAGTACTGTGATTCAGAGTTCAGCAGCAGGGAGCAAGTGTAGAAAATGTACAACCACCAGGGGAAAGAAAATCAATCAACACCTCCATGTGGGAATTAATTGGACTTTCTCCGTAGTTGTAACACTTTATACTGCACTCTGTTAATGCTTTTCTCTTGTGTTACATCCACATACTGGAATGATTAAAATGAACTGTATGGAAGGCATGCAAAGACAAAATTTACCACTGTACATGTAACAATTACTCTGGATAACAAAGGTTTTGCTTCCTGAATACTTTTGGGTGTATCTTATGCTTTTGGGCAGCTGATCATGAAAAGTCTCCACGAGATTTCCCTATCATGCACCATTTATTTGAAATCACTTATATTTGTTATTTCAATTTATGATTCAAGTCAGAATAACTGATTCCAAGAATAAGGAAGGTGCTTTCGTTGGTCCACAGATCAATCAGATCATCAATGACATGCAATTCGAAGAATTTCCAGTGGCACTGGAGAAAATCATGCAGAAGCCATTCAAAGATGTTGCTGAAGTTTGTCTTGGCAACTACAGAGCACCAAACTACGTGCGGCTGGTTGACAACATGGTTCAAGCATACAAAACCATGAAGTGCAACATGTCACTGAAGGATCAGTTTCTGCATACTCATTTATAGTTCTTCCCTGCAAATCTTGACGCTGTCAGTGACGAGTGTACCACCTGTGTCGTGCTCATCTTATCCCGTGTGACTGGTCGCCATACTGTTTATGAGAAAATCAAATTACATAGTACCACACTAGGTGCTAGAAGGACACCAGAAGCTCTAGGTATGGAAAGGAGGCAGTGAATAGAAAACACACACTTCTGAAGGTAGATTTGTTTATAAAAATAGAAATAGTAAGAACAATTCAAAATTCCAACATTCTGTTTCAGTTCCAAATCTCAGATATCAACAAAAACAAAATTCCTTTCTAGATACAATCAGTGAGATTCATAGAATAATCTTTGTACTTCAGTTTCTCTAACCAACTAGATTAAGTGTTTTTCCCTGCTTAAAGGTTTACAGACTAACCTTTCCTTTTTATTTAACCCTAGTAGTTAAGAATAGGAATTCAATTACTTTCCTAAATATTACGGTTAACTTCAGTTTCATTTTCAGGTCAGTGTCTACAAATTCAAATTCAACACCTCCTCCAAAATAAATTATAATATAATATATACACGTCTACATACACATACAGCTTAACTCCTTTCACAAAATTCTTCAACATCACAACTTCTTAAAAAAAAAAGTAAATCTCTTTCAGTTACTTATCAAAGTCTTTGCAATAATAATCAGTTCTTCCAGAAAATGAGGTTCAGATCCTTCGAATGAGAAATAAAATTATACATCAGACCCTATCAAATGTTCTACATCTTGAAGCATTCTATTCCCATGCTGGCTCTTTGATCTTGCCTGGCTCACCATCTTGTTTCTTGGTTCGCTGGATGAAATGGTGGGTCATCAATTCACAATATTTACACAAAACAAACTGACCTGTATACAACAGGATTACAATCTGCAAGTTCTTATACACATTCTTTTTTAAAATAACCCAATATCACATTGTTATTTCCAAATGTTTCTCAGTTACCACACCACTGAATACATTTCCTATACAAATTATACACTCGGAACAGTAACAGTGGTTTAACTCACCAAATGATTTAACAGAACTGAAGGGTCTTGGCTCGAAACGTCAGCTGTACTCTTTTCCATAGATGCTGCCTGGCCTGCTGAGTTCCTCCAGCATTTTGTGTGTGTTGTGTGGATTTCAGTATCTGCAGATTTTTTTTCTTGCTAGTTATTACTAATGCATGATTTGTGTTATTTTGATTGGGGGGTCTAATGTAAGAAAGTCCATGCAGACCAGCTGTAAGGGTCGATTAGTCACAATATTCACTAACGGAGCAGTTTTCTCAGGCAAGGTCTTTCTTCTTATGCATCGATTGCATGTTTTAGTCTTGTGTTCCACATCAGTAGCCAACTTAGGCCAAAAGACTCAGCTTCTGATTAAATCCAAGCTACGATCAATACCCAGGTGGCCAAAGTCATCGTGAAGACTCTTAAGTACATCAGACTGAAACTTTTCAGCTAATATAAGCCGATATGTTGTTTCATCCCCGATTAATCTTTTCCCGTAGTGAATTCCGTCTTTTAGCTCTGGACAATCCCACCCTCTGAGAAGGTAGGGTAGTCTGGGGATTGCGTTCTTCACTGAAGGGGATGGTTTTTCTCCATTTTGGTCTGCTTGATGACTTCCCTTAAACCTGGATCAGCTAACTGGGAGTCTGAAATCTCGGCATCAGAGAGACGAGAGATGTCCCCCACACTGATAATCTTGTGCGTAACTGTCAGGTACAGCACTGAATGCATCGTTAAGGAGAGAACAAATGAAATGGCGACATTTGTGGCAGATTCTGTCTATTGGATAAATCAACTCTCGCGTACAACTTGCACAATGTCAGCGTTAACTTCACCCGCATCACCTGATGACCGTCAGCGAACTTCAAAATGTGTTCCCACTCTTACTGGGACGAGAGATTATCTGATAGTCCTCCACGCGGTCGTCGGGTCAACCCGTCAGCATCATTGTTCAGCTTCCTGGACCTATACTGCAGCCTGAAATGATCAGTTGACAGAGCAGCTAGCCATCTGTAACTGGTTGCATTCAGTCTAGCTGTGGAAAGCATTCAAGTCAGGGGGTTACTGTGTGTTAGCACAGCAAATGAACTACCGTAAAGATAATCATGACATTTTTCACTGACTGCTCATTTTAGTGCTAGGAAGTCTATTTATGGGCAGGATGTCACGATTCACTATGGGAGAGTCCCCTACTGGCATAAGCATTGACCCTAATGATGCACGGCCTGTTCTCGGTAGAGGGCATCCCCTAAACAAGCGGTGCTGGCATCTGTGTGTAAAACGTATGGCAGCAGAGGATAAGTAAATGCCAGCCCTGGAGCAGATGATTAGATCAAATGCTTCTTGACATGCGGTAGTCCACCTGCCTCTAAATGGGTCTTTTGGATGATGATACTGGCTGTCATTCTTCATCTTGCAGTTCTTTCTGGTAGACTGGTACCCCGACTTAACTTTTCGAGAAAAATCATTGATAAGTTGGCGGATATATGCGATAAATCCAAGGAGGGACTTCAATTCCTTCTGATTCCTGGGAATTGGCCAGGTTTTGACTGCAGCTATCTTTTCAGAGTCAATTTGAACTCTTTGACGAGACACAATATGTCTGGGGTATGTGACTGAGGTCTGTGCAGAAACACTCTTTCCTGGAGCTAGTTTCAGACTATCCTCTCTGAGTCAACTCAGGACTCTCATAACTGATACTCATGCAAGACTTTCAGGAACACAATGATGTTGCTGATGAAGACAAGGACTTCCCTCACGGTTTTAAGCTTATTGGCTTCTTCAAGCTCTCTCTGGTCATAACCAGATTTTACATCAAGAACTGAAAACCATTTGGAACTGGACAAAGCCATAAGAGTGACTTCAAGCTCCGGGAGTGCATAGGCAACTTTAATTGTCTGTTGATTTAACCTCTGATAATCGATAGACAAATGGACATCTCTCCACAATTAGAGAAGATAAAGGAGACTCGGACTCTCTCATCACTCCTGCATTTAGCAGTTCTTGGAGATTCTTCTCTATCTTCTGTGTGTACACATCGAGGTTGGTGTTTGAACGGTGTTTCATCAATAAGGTTGATCTGAAGGCTCACCTTGTCAGTACATTTGAAATCTAACTAAAGGCATGAGAAAGCATCAGTGATGTTCTCTCACCTTCCACTCAGCGGGGATAGGAGAATCACCAAAGTTAATCTCTGGGCTTGACACTTGAATGGACTCAGACTCACTGGAAATTTTATTTGGTGGTTCTTTCAGAAGCACAGGTTGTACTGAATATAGTTCAGCTATAATGCACCTGGGAGGATTCGTGACAGCACGTTCTGTAATATTGGAGATCACAACAGGCGAGAGACAATGTTGCTTGTTTTCCAAAGTAACCAGGCAAGTCTTTACTACAAGTCCTCCAGGCAAGAGAGAAGAAAATGCGTGCTCCACACTAGCCCATTTATCAGGGTGCAGTGTTCTGACTGCGATCGACCCACACAAGTATAGAGACTGCCCAGCCAGAATTTTTCTAAGGGCCTTGCTGGGTACTCTGACCAGCCGAACATTTCCCTCTGTAGTCTGTCTTTGTCACTTTTGTAAAACTTCCAGGACTTGCTTGTAGCCAAACTTGGGAGAGAATTTCTGGCTTCTTTGCAGCTTGGAGTAGTCTATATACAGCTCATCAAGGGTACTCATGCCAACAAACACCAGAACTGTGAACGTAGAGACATCTAAAACAATCAATGCCAGGGTGGGAGCTTCTGTATCCACTCCCACAAAGTTTTTTGGGAAGGTAACATTGACATCTACACATCCCAGGTATGGGACAGCTTGTCCATTAGCACCCTTCACCTGCAACAAGTTGGTGAGAGAATGAACTGGTATGTTCATGTTGTGATTATAGTAGGATTTAGAGTGATGCACCATCAATAACTCTTGGAGATGTGAGACGAGATATAGGCTTTTATTGGCTGGAAGAAAGAACAAGCAGCAATTGACCACCATACTACATCCTGGAGACTGAGGCCGGGGCGGAGACCCCAATCGCCTTTATACCGGGGTCCGTGGGAGGAGCCACAGGAGCAGTCAGCGGGGGGGTGTGTTCAGACAGGTATATATAGTTCACCACATAGAGATGGTAGTGAACTGTGATTCTGTATCAAATAAACAATTGTATTTTCTAATGGCTAGGCTTCCTTGAGCAGTGCACACCGTGCTGATTAATCCCTCAGGTAGGTTAATAGTCTATCTTCCAGACTTAGTTTCACCAAGTGAGATCATGGAGCTTTTGGGACATGTTTTGCCAACATCAGTCCCTGGTTGCCCCTGCACAGGAACCGCTCCTAGTTTAAAATGAGGCTTAGGAGTACCATGACGTGTCTTCCACTCACTCCCTCTCTTTTCGAGCTATCTTCTTTTTTCTACTACTAATGCAGGATTGGGTTCATAGCAGCAGGAGCTGGCTATGTGCCCATCTTTGCCACATTTAAAACGGTACCAAGGTTTTGGTTTGACACTTGGCTGCTTGTCAGCGGTTGTGGACTCTTGTTTATCTTTTATGTCAGCCTTTCCTTCTCCCGGCATATCACTTGCTGTCTTAGAGCTCACTTTAACTTCTGCTGTTTTGTGGTTAGAGTCTTGGAAGCTCAGCAGCTTGTTTAGTCAGTTGAGAAGTAACTGAAGTTGGCTGTGCTACATCATCTTCTTTACAGGCACTTGCAGTCTGAGACTGCAACCGCACGTTGTTTGACCGTCCCTAAATGCTGTTTCATGTCTGCAGTTCTGGAAGCATGCTTGTGCTCCTCGGTCCATAGGAATCTCAACAGCCCAGTAAACGATGGTAGGCTTTTTTTCTGTTCCTGCTGAAGCTGTAAGATCAGGGAACTGTTTCAACATCTCCAGCAGTTTCAGCGACAGGTTACTATCGATGCAATGCTCCTCAGACAGGATGAAGAGGTCAATACTCCCCAATGCCATTAGGCTTTACAATTCAACCACCAGGACTTAAGAACTTTTTAAAGGCTATTATTAATGCTTTTTGAGATAGTGATTTAGATGCATATCATATTTTTTACTGAGTTAAGTATTGTATGTAATTAGTTTTGCTACAACAAGTGTATGGGACATTGGAAAAAAAGTTGAATTTCCCCATGGGGATGAATAAAGTATCTATCTATCTATCTAAAACTGCTTTAAGAGATGCTTGTTAGCCTCAGTTTCGGCAACTCCACCTTGCTTTTACAGTCAGTGTCAGCGCTATTTGTAGCCACTGTAGGTAGGCAGATGGTTTTTCACCCATGCTCTGTAATGTGTTCATGAATTTGGTCACCATTTTCCACAGTGACAAAAGCTGAATCTGGCAGTTGTATGCAATTAGCGGGTGAAGCTCCAGGGCTTATTGACTTGATGATATCAGAAGCTGGTGGAAGAATACTTTCACATGTTTTCCATGTTCTATGAAGATCTGACTCATTTGAGTCTTGCAAGAGTAAGTCATCAGCAAATCTCATAATCTGCCTTCAAGTCAGTATTTAGTAGATGCACCGTTGGCAGCAATTACAGCCTTCAGTCTGTGTGGACAGGTCTCTATCAGCTTTGCACATCTGAACACTGGAATTTTCACCATTCTTCTTTACAAAACTGCTCAAGCTCTGTCAGATTGCATGGGGATCATGAGTGAACAGTCTTTTTCAAGTCCAGGCACAAATTCTCAATTAGATTGTGGTCTAGACTCTGACTTGGTCAGTCCAAGATGTTAACTTTGTTGCTTTTAAGCCACTCCTGTGTAGCTTTGGCTTTATGCTTGGTATCATTGTCTTGCTGGAAAACAAATCTTCTCCCAAGTTGTAGTTCTCTTGCAGACTGCTTCAGGTTTTCCTCCAGGATTTCCCTGTATTTTGCTGCATTCATTCTACCCTCTACCTTCACAAGCCTTCCAGAGCCTGCTGCAGTGAAACTTCCCCACAGCATGATGCCCCACCACCATGCTTCATGGTAGGGATGGTGTGTTTACAATGATGTGCAGTGTTTGGCTTACTCCAAACATAATGTTTAGTCTGATGGCCAAAAAGCTCAATTTTGGTTTCATCAGACCATAGAACCTTCTTCCAGCTGACTTCAGAGTCCCCCACTTCTTCCAGCAAACTCTAGCTGAGATTTCCTGTGAGTTTTTTTCAACAATAGCTTTTTCTTTGCCTCTCTCCCATAAAGCTGCAACTGGTGAAGCACCTGGGCAACTGTTGTTGTATGCATAGTCTCTCCCATCTCAGCCACTGAAGCCTCTAACTCCTCCAGCATTGCCATAGGCCTCTTGGTAACCTCCCTTACTTCTCCCCTTCTTGCATGGTCAATCATATTTTGAAGACTGCCTGCTCTAGGCAGATTTACATCTGTGCCATATTCTTTCCATTTCTTGATGATTGATTTAACTGTACTCTAAGGGATGTTCAGTGACTTGGAAATTTCCTTGTATCCATCTCCTGACTTGTGCTTTTCAATAACCTTTTTGCGGAGTTGCTTGGAGTGTTCTTTTGTCTTCATGGTGTAGTTTTTGCCAGGATACGGACTCACCAGCAGGTGGACCTTCCAGATACAGGTGTATTTTTACCACGATCACTTGAAACACCTTGACTGCACACAGGTGATCTCCACTTAACTAATCATGTGACTTCTAAAACCAATTGGCTGCACCAGTGATGGTTTGGTGTGTCATATTAAAGGGGTGAATACTTAAGCAAATCAATTATTTTGTATTTTATATTTGTAATTAATTTAGATTATTTTCTAGAGATGTTTTCACTTTGACACGAAAGAGTCTTTCTTTGTTGATCAGTGTCAAAAAAGCAAATTAAATCCACTGCAATAAAGCATGAAAACTTCCGGGGTGGGGGGGGGGTGGATACTTTTTATAGGTACTGTAACTCAATGTCACTATCATTTCCAAACATTTCTTTGTTACAACACTACTGAACATATTTTGCACACAAATCATACACTCGGAGCAGTAAAAGTGTTTTAACTCAACAATCCCTTGGTATGATTTAACAGAACTAATTCCCGGTTACACGGTAGAGATCTCGGACACTACTCTCTGCCAATATAGTCTCACTGGTGCTTATAGCCATAGCTCCAATAGATTTTTTATTGATATTGTCTTTCCTCCAGAGGTTTTGCCCTGAGGTTTTCAAGTAAGTGGGGTAGAAATACTAACTACTAATTCTGCTTTTAACAGTTTTTATCTTTAGTTAGTTTCTGTAGTTTGCTGCATTTCTGTCAGCCCTGTCACCTTGTCAGCCATGCCTGGTTCTCAAACAGCTTCTTTTTCAAGTTCCCTTTTTTATTGTAAACATCATTTTCATCCCTGCACAGGTGGAGCTTTCTAACATTACATCTTTGAGTTTAATTAACCTTGGTTACATGAGCACACTGAAAGGTTCCACCAGGGCATTGCGGTCATGGAGAAACGATATCAGGGAAACGGGAATCCATCAGTGCTGGCTGATTATTGCTGGACATATAAGTGAGAAGCCTCAGACACTGAGTACAAAGGAAAATCATCATCAAGTTTTAGTTGAGTTTAGTTTAGTTTGAATTGCAAATCAATTCAAACCGTTATGCAATTAAATGCATTACATTCCATAAAAGTTAATTTCTGGTTTTTCCAAATTCATGTATGATACAAGTAGTCTAAAATTATATGTGTATTCAGCTTTAAGAAATAGACATCCATTAGTCTCGTGAGACCATGGATTTGTGCCTTGGATGGTTTCCAGGGCGCAGGCCTGGGCAGGGTTGTATGGGAGACCGGCAGTTGCCCAAGCTGCAAGCCTTCCCCTCTCCTCGCCACCGATGTTGTCCAAGGGAAGGGCACTAGGACCCAAGCAGCTTGGCACCGGTGTCGTCGCAGGGCAATGTGTTGTTAAGTGCCTTGCTCAAGGATACAACACACTGCCTCAGCTGAGGCTCAAACCAGTGACTTTCAGATTACTAGTCTGATGCCTTATCCACATGCCAACACTTCAGCTTTAAGAAGTCTATCTTAAACAAAAGGAAATTCTGAGGAAGCAACACTTCTGAAAAAGTTTGTTGTCCAGTGTAATAAAGCATTACCAATTACTCAACACCCTGTCCTAGCAATGTAAGCATACCACACACCTTCTTAGCACCCAATCTCTTGTAAGGATTAGCGATCAACTTTATTTGTCACATATACAATGAAATGTGTCAATGGAACAACATGGTCTGAGGATGTGCTGGGGGCAGCCCGTTAGTGTTGCCACGTTTCCAGCACCAATGTAGCATGCCCATAACTCACTAAACCCTAGTCGATACATCTTTGGAACATGGAAGGGAACCGGAGCACCCAGAGGAAACCCGCGCGGTCACGAGGAGAACGTACAAATCCTTACGGGCAGTGTCTGTATGTCATGGTCCCGATCGTTAATTTCCCTAATTGCTTCCAATTCTCTTTAATGATGGCACACCTGGTTTCCATCAAAGACTCAGTATAAGAACCCCTACGTCACAAACACTAGTTGCCAGTTCGTTGGTCTTTTTTCCGTTAGTAAACTATGTTTCCCGACCGCTTAGAACTGTTTGTTCTAAGTTTAGCTTCAGTTTCCAGGGTTACCTATAAGACTCCATTTCTCTGAGTCAAGGCTTCATGTCAAGTCTCTGAGTCAAAAGCTTCATGTCAAGGTTGCATATCAGGCTCCATCTCAAGATCCCTCCTGCTTGCTGTTCGGCATCTATGCCCGTGTAAAACATCCAAACTCAATCTTCATGCCTGTGTCCTGCATTTGGGTTTGCTTCAGTCACTCATTGCAACACTGACGTTGAACCCAGATTGATTTTACGGCTAGCACTGTAAAACGATTTCACTAACTTCTAAGCTAGCATGCTGGTTTTCCATGTTCTTGGTATATATTAATGCTCCTAAGGGTCCATAAGACCAGAAAGAAGATATAGGAACAAAGTTACACCATTATCAAGTCTGCTCTGCCATTTCATAATGTCTGATCCATTTTCCCTCTCAGCCCCAATCTCCTGCCTTCTCCTCATAACCCTTCATGCCCTGACTAATCAAGAATCTGTCAACTTCTGCCTTAAATATACCCAATAACTTGGCCTCCACAGCTGCCTGTGGCTACAAATTCCAGTTTTGCCACTCACTGGTTAAAGAAATTTCTCCTCACTTCCGTTCTAAATGAACAACCCTCTATTCTGAGGCCGTGTTCTCAGGTTCTAGACTCCCCCACCATAACTTCCTCCCCACACCTACTCTATCAAAGCCTTTCAACATTCGATACAGGAATCAATGAGATTCCCCCCTCATCCTTCTGAATTCCACTGAGTACAGGCTCAGAGCCATCAAACACTCCTCACATGATAAGCCACCTCAATCCCGGAGTCATTCTCGTGAATCCCTTTTGAACCTTCTCCATGCCAGCATACCCTTTCAGGGGCACAGTATAATCCTACCATTTGACCTCCTAAAATTCAACACCTCCGCTTGTTCAGATTAAACTCCACCTACCATTTCTCTGCCCACATGTCCAACCGATCTACTGATCCAACCAGAAGATAAAGGAGCAGAATTATGACTGATATGCCTCTCAGATTGATTCCTGGGATGGCAGGACTTCCATCCCAGGACTTCCATATGAAGAAAGACTGGATCGACTAGGCTTATACTCACTGGAATTTAGAAGATTGAGGGGAGATCTTATTGAAATGTATAAGATTCTAAAGGGATTGGACAGGCTAGATGCAGGAAGATTGTTTCCGATGTTGGGGAAGTCCAGAACGAGGGGTCACAGTTTAAGGATAAAGGGGAAGCCTTTTAGGACCGAGATGAGGAAAAACTCCTTCACACAGAGAGTGGTGAATCTGTGGAATTCTCTGCCACAGGAAACAGTTGAGGCCGGTTCATTGGCTATATTTAAGAGGAAGTTAGATATGGCCCTTGTGGCTAAAGGGATCAGGGGGTATGGAGAGAAAGCAGGTACAGGGTTCTGAGTTGGATGATCAGCCATGACCATACTGAATGGCGGTGCAGGCTCAAAGGGCCGAATGGCCTACTCCTGCACCTATTTTCTATGTTTCTATGTTTCAACCCCATTCTTGTCTTCTACCCGTAACCTTTGACACCCTGAGTAATGAAGAACCTATCATCTCTGTTTTAAATATCTCCAATAACTTGGCCTCCACAGCGTCTGTGGCAATGAAAACCAGTGGACAAACTTCCTAGTTCTCTACATTTTTCAGCGCCAAGGCCTTGGGTTTGAAGTTTATCTGTTTCACCTCTGTCTCCTTCAGCTTAATCTCAATCTCAATCTCATCATTTCCATCTCAACATTCTTTCTGATGGCACAGACTTGATATCTACCCACAGGGGAGATGGTTCTGTTAGAATACAGGGAGCAGAAACAATGGCAAGCATGCCTTTCGAAACAGATTATTAATTTTACTGGAACTCAGGCACAGGAAATACTCCCGTAGTTTTTGAAAAAGTTCAGCATTTATATGACAATTAAATCTTATTTTTTTCAGTATATCAGTTTTAGTTGGATGTTTATTATGTTCAGTTCTTATAGGAAGGACGTGGAAACTTTAGAGAGGGCGCAGAGGATATTTATCAGGATTATGAGGATAGGTTGAGCAAGCTAGGGCTTTTCCCTTTGGTGTGAAGGAAGACGAGAGGTGACTTGACAGAGAAGTACAAGGTGATAAAATGAACAGTCAGCTCCTTTTTCCCAGGGTAGAAATGGCTAATACAAGGGAGCATAACTTCAAGGCAAAAGTATAGGGGGCATTTCAGAGGTAAGTTCTTTTACACAGAGAGTGGTGGGTGTGTGGAACACACTGCTGGACGTGGTAGTAGAGGCTGATACGTTTCCGACGTTTAAAGGACTTTTAGGCGATGGGTGATAGAGAAATGGAGGGTTAATTGGGAGGGATGGCTTGGTCTGATCTGGAGTAGGTTAAAAGGGGTTAAAAACATTGTGGGTCAAAGGGTCTGTACTGAGCTGTACTGTTCTATGTTCTATATTCTATGTTATATGTTCTCTGTTCCATGTTCGGATGGCACATCAATTATAGAATTAAGATAGATTTCTGATGGAATTTGATCCAGATAAGCTGGAAATGAAATGTCGAAGGCTGGGTTGTCTGTTTGTAATTCAGGATATCTGAAAAACTTATTGTAAACTTGGGCGGACAACACTGGCCACCAGGAGGAAATTCCTGAGTAATTCACAAGTGAGGAGTTTGGTAGCAGGGGAAATGACTGAGAAGGGGAGTATGGAAAACAGAGACTCTGCAGCCTTTACCAGCACTTCTAATGAAGAACTGTGCGGCACTGAGCTCGTTTGTTAGAAAGGAGCAAGGAGGGGCCAGTCAATGCAGGTAATGACCTGTCTACGTGATTTCAGAGTTAATGAAGATAGTTCAGAATTGCACCAGGGATAGAGAGTGCACAACAGCTGGTCAGTCATACCTTCAACGTGTGGCTCAGTCCATAAGACCATAAGACACTAGAACAGAATTAGGCCATTTGGCCCATTGAACCTGCCCCACCATTTCATCATGGCTGATTTATTATCCCTCTCAGCCCCGTCCTCTCCCTGTAAACTTTGACGCCCTGACTAATCAAGAATCTATCAATCAAAGCTTCAAATATACTCAATGACTTGCTCTCCATTGCCACCTCTGGCAATGGATGTCCCAGATTCACTTCCCTCGGGCTAAAGAAATTCTTCCTCATCTCTGTTCTAGGTAGACATCTCTCTATTCTGAGGTTGTGTCCTCCGGTCGTAGACTCCCCCACTACAGGAAACAGCCTCTCCACATCTAGGACTTTCAATATTCAGTAGGTTTCATTAAGATCCCCTTCATTCTTCTAAACTCCAGCAAGTCCTCGTGGTACGTGTGAAACAAGGAATACAAACACAAAGTGTTGTGACATAAGCTGAGCCCGGTGATGAAGATGGACATGTCCTTGTTACTGTGGAACATGCTCTTCGGGTGGACTTCCCCAAATCACCAGCCCCAAATCAGAGAAACACTTTTTGGGAAAAACTTCTCTAATCACAAGCCTAGCAGGAAGTGGTCTGCACAAAATGTCCGACAGGATCTTGTGGGATGGTTCCTGGAGCAGATACTAAAGTCATTCAGCAGAATGCCTCTTTGCCAGAATTCTCAAGCACTCAACGAGGACTTGGTCAGAACTCTGTGAGATGCTTCGTGTGTGGCAAAGGATCCTCAGTCCTCCCTCAGCCTTCGGCACATCCTCAGATTGTTTGTCATTGAAGGCTGATTTTTCTTTTCCGATACTGATCTGATCCTCTGATTGAAGGCATTGCCCCTCAGTTTCCTACTAAATCTCTTCCCTCTTCCCTGTCCTCTGGTTCTTGATCCCCGAGCCATAGGGAAAAACAGTGTGTTCTCACCCTATCTGTGTCCCTCATGATTTGGCATACCTCCATAAGGTCACCATGCATTCTCCAACACTCTGATGAATGAAGTCCTAGCCTGCCCAACCACTCTCTACAATTCAGTCTCTCAAGTCCCGGCAACATCCTCGTAAATCTTTTCACTCCACGTGCTGAATGTGTGTTTTGAAGTCAGACGTTAAATGAAAAATAAGCCGTGGGCAGAAGCTGCACTGAACGTGGTCCATCACGACTGTCGGTGCCCTCCTGATTAACACGCAGCGCAGCTTGAACCAGCATCCCCCCCGACTGTGCAGCTGTCGGCAGCATTAGTACAAAGTACTGCGTGGAAGCAAAAGAGTAGACTTCAGCCTCTAGTACTCGGGGTTGGTCGCTGAGCAGGATAACAGATGGCTGATTCCTTGGTCTAGGCATGAACATAGTTTTCACAATTAATGCATGAGCTTTGAAACTCCACTCAAGTGGATTTTACCAGATGTCATCACCTTCTCTCTTGGGTAGGAGAGAGATGTATTAGAGAACCCTAATTCACAGCTTAGCCTGCAGATCCTGAGAACAGTATTTACACCCGCAGTAACAGATTCCGAACATTTTCATGTTGTTGCTCCGGGCTTTTGCTGACACGTTTCCAGAAGTATTTCAGAGGACTGCTCGGTAGCGCGACGCTTTACAGTACATGCAACCTGTGTTCAATACCCACCGCCGCTGTCTGTAAGGAGTTTGTGCGTTCTCCCTGTGACTGCGCGGGTTTCCTCCGGGTGCTCTGGTTTCCTCCCACAGTCCAAAAACGTACCAGTTGATAGGTTAATTGGTCATTGTACATTGGTTCAGTGGTTAAATTGGGGTTGCTGGGCAGCATAGTTCAAAGGGCCAATTCTGAGCTTTTTCTCAAAAGTAATATAAACTCCAGTTTATAAATGGACTTGTCAATATGTAAGTATAAAGTTCATCACCAGCTCAGCTCAAAACAGTTTTCTCTGTAAACTGGTCACTTCCTATACTTCCCTCCAAATCTCCTTCAAATGACTAATCCGAGGGGACATAATTTCAATATGACTGGAGGAACCACTGGGAGAGGGTGATGTCAGAGGTAATTTTTTTACACAGAGAATGGTAGGGGCATACAGATTGAGGGTGTAACTTGATGAGGTTATACGATGATAAGAATTAGAGATAGAGTGGATGGTCAGTGCCTTTTCCCCAGGGTGGTAATGGCTAATATGTGAAGGCATAATTTAAGGCATAATGGAGGAAAGTATAGGTGGACATCAGAGGTAGCTTTTTTTACACAGAGTGGAGAGTGTGTGGAACAGGCTGCCAGGAGTGGTGGTCGAGGCCGATACATTTGGGACACTTAAGAGAATCTTAAGCACATGGACGATAGAAGGATAGAGAGCTACGTGGGAGGGAAGAGCTAGATTAATTTTAGAGTAGGTTAAAAGAGGTCGACACAGCATTATGGGCTGCAAAGCCTGCACTGTTGTTCTATGTTGTCAAAACATTCATTGCAGGAATATAGGACGCTGGGAAAGTCAGGGTTAATAAGCACACACTTAATTGAAGTGTGTTTAGCACTTATACCCCAAAGGAAATGAACCAGGTCAGGATACAGGGGAAAATGTGTCTCACAGAATAATGTCTCACACAAAGAACGCATTTATAACTCTTTTTGTGTGTTTCTTTGCTGTTTCCTGATGCTGTTAGTTATCCACGCAGCAGTTCCATCCACATACACTTACTTCCTCTGTGTGGGGCACTATCAGCCAGAAGGCTAGCTTCTGGAGTGTGTTTGTTCGTGAAGGAGGTGGAGAGAATGGGAGGGGGCTGTGAGTAACTGTGTATAAAACATCCGCTCCCAACAGACACACTCCATACCCATCTGGGTGTAATGTTGGGCTCTGAGCTTGCAAAGTAACCAGAAGCTACTTGCAGCAAGAAATCAGCTTTTAAACACCATGTCCATCTTCTGGAACTTGGTAAATGTTTCCAAGGGACAGCGGTTCACCTTGATGTTGTGCGTCCTGGGTTTGATTGGTGAGTAAAGTATGTGGAGCTAATAAGCAGATGTACCAGAGCTGCAGAGGTGTGCCTTTTGTTTCACTACATAAAGATGATGTTTATTTAATGCAAGTACTTCCTCCTAAAGGAGACAAAAATATTCTTACATTCTACAAAAGCAATCAAAATAATTTTAGGAAAAACAGTTTGCTTTTAAACATGTCAAAATATAATAATATTGGAAGTTTAATGGCAAGGAATTGGCAATCTTCAAATGGTGAGTTAGTAACTCCGAGTTTTGGTTAAAATTCTGACCCACTTTTGTTCTGAAAATCCCAACATGTCACCGAATATAGCTTTAACATTTTGCATTCCAAGATTCAGCTATATTTTATGAGTACCATTTTGAAGAAAGTGTTCACATGAAGTTTTACGGAAACTCTGTGTACTACTCCCAGCCTCTGCCAATGTTTCTTTTTTTAAAACTGTGCCAAGCTAACAAGACTAGTGATACACATCGCACGTGCTCAAAATCTGAACTCAGACAGAAAAGGGTGGAGGTACACGTCTCCTGCGGGGAGGGGAACAGAGCGAACGCTTCAAGTCGGCAATCAGTTTCTAGAGCCAAATAAACTGTGCAGAGCATTTAAAATCTGATCAGCTCCCAGTGAGAATTGTAGGCATGTTATCAAGTGGATTCCTAATACAGAATAGATTAGGACAGCTAAAATCAAGCACTCTAATCAATTTCATTCCAGTAATTTATGAAGAAAGTGGTGGGGGTGTGGAATGACCTTCCAGGGTAGAGGCAGGTACATTAGGGACAGTTAAGGAACACATGGGTGATAGAAAAATGGATGGTTATGAATGAGGGAAGGGTTAAATTGATCTGAGAGTGGGTTAAAAGGTCAGCACAACATTGTGGACTGAAAGACCTGTACTGTGCTCCACTATGTCCTGTGTTTATACAGATCAGATTACCAAGGGTGTTCAAGGTAAAACAATAACAGAATGTAGAATAAAGCATTACAGTTACAGAGAAAGTGCAGTGCAGGTAAAAATAAAGTGCAAGATCATAACGAGGTAGATTGTGAGGCCAAGAGTCTATCATTAAGGCAGAGATAGATAGGTTCTTGATTAGCCAGGGCATCAAAGGATATGGGGAGAAGGAAGGGGAGTGGGCATGAGTGGAAGAATTGGATCAACCCATGATTGAATGGCAGAGCAGACTTGATGGGCCGAATAGCCTACTTCTGTTCCTATATCTTATTGTCTTATCAAGAGGTCCACTTAATGGTGTGGAAAGAGTGCGGAGTGAATGTCCTGAAACCAGGACTGGCGATCTCACCCTTACCGCTGACTGGGTTTGGGTGTAATAATGATGTGTACTGTTGATCCATCAGAGAACAGCCAATGAAGTGACTGGAGGTCTAGATGTTGAGAATGGGTGGGGTGAAGGGGCAGGTGACGTATCTCCTCTGGTTGCACTGACCCAACGGTTCACAGGGAGAATGATCCTTCAACCCTGAACGGGAGGAGGGAATCTGCAAGTGGCATCAGTCTGGAGGGGGGAATGCAAATGCAGAAGAGGGTCGGGAAAGACTGAAAGGTGGAAAGAGACGGCAATGGACCCCACCCTGGCTCTGGAAGTGAGCAGACACAGGAAACAGGAACTAGCCCAATATCCTGACAGCCAGAGGTCAAGGATAATGGAATTCATTTCCGATGTACTGTGGGCAAATCTGGCATGTGAAACAGGGTGAAACCGGCAGAATGGAACAGAGTCCTTGCAGGAGATGGAGATGATCAGATATTGTGGCTGACCAGGGCAAGTGTTCACTCATCTGTCCCAGAGCCTGGGGGAAAGAATGAAAGATTCAGAGACGGGCACTTGGCAGAGAGAATCTTTGTTTTGGTTTGGACAGGGCGTGGTTAAATGTTTACGCTGCACTGATTTTGTGACTAGAAATAAATTGGTGCCTGTTGCAAGTTAACTCTGAAAGCTGCAGAGACCTTCAACCAATGCAGCAACTCTCCTCTCAGACCTTGGCCCTATGCACACACCAAAAACGTGCGTGCCTCCCTAGTGTGGAGACCCCCAACCTGCACACTTCCCACCACTCCTCACCTCTCATTCAACCCTTCCCCTCTGTCTTGGGACATTTCCTCCTGCTGCCACAGTGGAAGTCCAGGGTTCGTCTCCATTCCTGATGCTTCCTAATGTCCAGCTCTTGTTGTCCAGGTTCAAACATCAGTCTGCAGCCAATGCTACTCGGAGCTGGTGTAATTCTTTACCCTCCTCCTGACTGCAAACACAGAAAACAGTAACCAAGTGTACGGGAAATGTTGAGCTATGTTCCACCCTCAGGACATTTAACGTCTGGACCCCCATTACGAGGCATGTGTATTTGCCCCTGGTTTGAGCCAGCAGTGGTGAACAGCCCAGTGGTTTGCCCTTGATTGTGGGAACAGGTTGCCAACGATGTTCAGGGGAGCCAAAGTGAGATTACAGTGTGAGAAAACAACATGAAGGTGGGGAGTTGCACAAACACACAAGCCTCAAAATTACAGTATTCAATAATCAGTAACATGTGTATTTCAGACAACCAGATGTAACATACAAATGAATCTAAAGCCATATAATATTTTCTCCAGACTATTGTTTGGATGACTATAATTACTTGAATTATATGTGTGTATAAATGTTAAAAGAGGCAGCCTGTGCCTCACCATCAGTGACTGTTGGAGGGTTTCCATGTCCACACTAATGAGCCAACTCGTTAAAGGAGTGAAAGGCGATATCTATTGTGAGCCTAGACCACTGGGACTCCACACTCCATGAAACAGACGTTGTGCAGAGGACGTGTTTCCCGCCTGTCCTGATTCACTCCACCCATTCCCTAATGAAAACAATGGGGCTTTCACTGGAAAACATGAAAACAGGGGCAGTGGAGGCCACTCAGCCCCTCAAACCTGTCCCAGCATTCAGTATGATCATGGCTGATCTACCCTAGGCCTGCTTTTTTAACAAAGCTATAAAAGTTTATTTACACAAAGTACAAACATTAAGTATTTACAAGACTGAATAAATTCAAATTAAAATATGATTACTACTGTCTATAAAACAGTCAATTCCTTAGCGGGGCCTAGCGCTGCCAGAAATCCCCGCTGTACCCATAGTGACTGCAGGCTCCCTCTCCAAGGACAGCCGGGCACGAACGTATCCTCAGAAAGGGGCAGGCAGTCAGCGCTGGAAAGTCCTTGACTTTCTGCCCTATAGACCCCTGAGTGGCCATCTTGGCCAGGCCCAGGAGCAAGCCCACCAGCAGATCCTCCTCGCGACCCGCCTCCTTCCATATGGGTGCCCGTATATGAGGAGCAACTAGAACCTGAACAGGAGCCCCTTCAGATACTCAAACGGAGACGGAAACCTGTCCACTCCATATCAGCGTGGTACACTGACTCCTCCCGGTCACAGGCTGTCATTGGACCCGCTTAAAATCCTGTTGGACATTACTGCCCTGTGCAACACCTTCCACCCCAATGCACATGGGGAGGGACCCCTGCAAAAAGAGATTTCCCCTGGGGCCCTCCACTCTAGGCCTGATCTTCTCCACTGTCCCTGTTCCCTGCCACCCTCAATCCCCAGTCTTTCAGGCATCTTCCATTACCTTAAATATGTCTGATAATCCAGCCTCCACCACACTCCTGAGCTTCCTCCATGCCTTGGTTTTAAATAACAGACCAACACGCCCCGTTGTTCAAGGTTCTCCTGTGAGCGAAAGCATCCCAGAATCTGTCCTTTAGAATTTAATGTTTCAGTAAGTTCACCCTCATTCAGGGGATGTGGACCCCAGTGCACACTATTTAGCCCAATGAATCTCCTTTAGACCACCTCCAATACTATTGCATCCTTGTTTTAGGTCAAGGGTTGAAAACTGTGCACCACTCCAGGTATGACCTCACCAATTTCCCAGACAACTGCAACAAAAGCTTCCTATTTCTAAACTCCAACCTGTTCGCAATGAAAGCCAACGTGCTATTTCCCTGCATGGACAAGTGGGAACATATGCTAACCTTTTTTGGTTCAAGCACTCCAGCTGTCTTTGAACTTTCCTCAGTTTACTGAGGGAAACTTCAGCTTGACGTCAAAAACACTGACAAACTTCTATAACTGTGTAGTGAATGGCTGCATCACAGCCTGCTTGGAAACACCAATGCCCTTGAACAGATCCCACTTTTTTTGATGGATGAAACAAAGAGACTTCCCACTGCCTATGGAGCAACACACACAAAATGCTGGAGGAACTCGGCAGATCAGGAGAGGAATAAGTAGCTGACATTTCAGGTTGAGACTCTTCACCGAGACTGGAAAGGAAGGGGGCAGAAGCCAACTAATAAGTTGGGATACGGTAGGAGTTCAAGCTGGCAGGTGATAGGTGAAGCCAGGTGAGGTGGGAGGGGGAGGGGGAATGAAGTGAGAAATTGGGAGGTGATGGTTGGAAAAGGTAAAGGTCTGAAGGTGAAGGAATCTGATAGGAGAGGCGAGTGGACCATGGAGAAAGGGAAAGAGAAGGGCATCAGAAGGAAGTGAAAGGCAGATGAGGAGAAGAGAAGGTTCCACCGAACTAACTGCCAATTAGGCTTCCTTCTGATCCCGCAGCAGGTGAGGACCAACATTGACAGGTCAATATCCACCAGAAAAAATCAACACTGCCACTTAAAACTGATAACCAGAAGCAACACCACGGACTCTGGCTGAGGAAAGGGAGTCATTCAGACAAGATCCCTCAACCTCCAGCAGTAATTTAAAGATCCGATTGTTTTTACAGTGAAGCAAAATGGTTTCATTGCTATTTGGGACATGTGTTGTTTAATGTTCATCGGCTAGATTTGTTCTCCCCACATTTTCAGTTCCTCCATGATGGCCCATTAGAAACTATTGCTCTGTTGAAGAGTGGGTAAGCACAGAATTTTCTTCAAAATCAGACCCTCAAGCAGGGCTTTCCGACCACCTGACGAGTTGGAGGTTAAATGCACTCAATGTCCCACCACCACTCCTCTGTGGCCAGGCTGCAGCCAAGAAAAATTCTGCACCGGAAGCCTCAGAAGGCTCCTAAACTTTAGTGAAACAATATTACCGCACAGCACAGCAGCTCCATCATTTCATTGGTTTTCTGGGATTTGTCTCTGCATTTTCTGTCAACGCTGACAGACCTTGAGAAGGTTGGGGTGGGCCGTCACCTTAAACCGTGGCAGTCCACGTTATGAAGGAGCTTCCGTGTGCTGCTGAGGAGGGAGTTTCAGGTTATAGAATCATAGTCATAGAACACTACAGCACAGAAACAGGTTCCTTGGCCCTTCCAGTCCATATCAAACTTATTCTGCCTTGTCTTATGAAACAACGCCTGAACTATAGTTCTCCATACCCCTCTCATCCATGTACCTGTCCAAATTTTGTTTAAACATTACGATTCAGTCTGCATCCAACACTTATGCTGGCAGCTTGCTCCACACTCATACAGCCCTCTGAGTGAAGGAGCTCCCCCTCAGAATCGCCTCACATATTTTACCTTTCACCATAAAACTGTCAGCACAAGAGATTTTACAGACGCTGGAAATCTGGAGTAACACACACAAAATGCACACTGGAATTTAGAAGGATGAGGGGATCTGATTGAAACATATAAGATTATTAAGGGATTGGACACGCTAGAGGCAGGAAACATGTTCCCAATGTTGGGGGAGTCCAGAACCAGAGGCCACAATTTAAGGATAAGGGGTAGGCCATTTAGAACAGAGTTGAGGAAAAACTTTTTCACCCAGAGAGTTGTGGATCTATGGAATGCTCTGCCTCAGAAGGCAGTAGAGGCCAATTCTCTGGATGCTTTCAAGAAAGAGTTAGATAGAGCTCTTAAAGATAGCAGAGTCAAGGGATATGGGGAGAAGCAGGAACGAGTACTGATTGTGGATGATCAGCCATGATCACATTGAATGGTGGTGCTGGCTCGAAGGGCTGAATGGCTTACTCCTGCACCTATTGTCTATTGAACTCAGCAGGTCGGACAGCATCTAAAGAAAGGAGTAAAAGTCAACATTTCAGGTTGAGTCTTGAAGAATGGTCTCAAACCAAAATATTGACTGTTTATTCCTTTCCATAGATGCTGCCTGACCTGTTGAGTTCCTCCAGCATTTTGTGTGTGTTATCCTTAACCCCTGACCTCTATTCTTCTCTCACCCAACCTCAGTGGAAAAAGCCCGCTTGTACTTACCCTATTTATACCCCTCATAATTTTGTATACCTCTATCAAATCTCCCCTCATCCTCCTATGCTCCAGGGAGTATAGTCTTATGCAACATCCACAAAATGTCGGAGGAACTAAGCAGGGTTACGAAACGTCTATGGAAATGAATCAATGGTCAATGTTTAGGGCCAAGACCCTTCTTCAGGACTGAGAAGGAAGGGGAAAGATGCCAGAATGAAAAGGTGGGGAGAGGGGAAGGAGGATAGCTAGAAAATGATGGATGAAGCCAGGTGGGTGGGAGAGGTAAAGGGTTGGAGAAAAAGTAATCTGATAGGAGAGGTGAGTGGACCATCATAGAAAAGGAAGGAGTAGGGGATCTGGGGAGAGATGATAGGCAGGAGCGAAGAGGTAAAAGACCAGTGTGAGAAAAAAAGAAGAGGGGAGGTAGAGGGAATTTTTTTTACTGGAAGGAGAGATCGATGTTCATGCCATCAAGTTGGAGGCTACCCAGATGGGATATGTTATAGCTTCTCCACCTGAGGGTGACCTCTTCTTGGTATAGGAGGAGGCCATGGACCGACACATCGGAATGGATATGGGAATCAAAATTAGAATGTTTGACCACTGGGAAGTTCAGCGAAAGTCCTGACTTATTCAACCTTTCCCTATAACTCAGGTCCTCAAGTCCCAGCAATATCCTTAGCTCCTGTGACAATGACAGATCAGCAACAAGTTTCCAGTTCAGGATGGCGAGTGACTTGGTGTTCCAGATCGGAATCAGACTGAGGTTTAATATATGTCGTGAAATTTGCTGTCTTTGCGACAGCAGTACAATGCAATACATAATAATAGAGAAAAACTTTGAATTATATATATAAAATAGTTAAATTATATTAGTGCAAAAATAGAAATAAAAAAGTAGTGGGGTAGTGTCCATGGGTTCAACGTCAATTCATAAATTGGATGGCTGAGGGGAAGAAGCTGTTCCTGAATCATTGAGTGTGTGCCTTCAGGCTTCGGTACCTCCTTCTGATGGTAACAATGAGAACAAGGCATGTTCTGGGTGATCGGGGTCCTTAACTATGGATCTGCCTTTTTGAGTCACTGCTCCTTGGATACTGCGGAAGCTATTGCTCATGACGGAGCTGACTAAGTTTACAATTCTCTGCAGCACCTCATACCAGACAGTGGTAGCAGCCAGTCAGAATGCTCTCTATGGTAAACTTATAGAAATGTTCAAGGGTTTTAGTTGACAAACCAAATCTCTTCAAACTTCTCATGAAACATAAATGTTGTCAAGTTGCATCAAGTTGGGTCCTCAGAGGTATTGGCCACCCTACCCCCGGAACTTGAAATTGCTCACTCTCTCCACTTTTGCTCCCTCTGTGAAGACTGGAATGTGTTCCCCCAGCTTACCTTGGCCTTTGGTCTAAATGCCATTGAGTGCAAGGTTGTTGCTGCCTCCTGACCTCGTCCTTCTGGCTGGATGATGTGTTTTAGGAGGCTGCTGCCCAAAGAGCCGGCCTGAATAACTGCAATGCATCACTGTCAAGCATCGTAAAAACACTTTAGGGGATTAATTATAACTATAGTGACAGGACAGTGTAATATGTTAGAAATCAACGATGGGTCAAACAGCACAAAAATGAATTATTTATCTCTGGCTCTGCTTTCTGCCTATTGTGTGTATTACTTTTACAACAGTGAATTTACAAAAAACTAAATTTCCTGCTTGAGTTTCTGTGCCCAGTGAACCTCTCATAAAATCATTTCACTGATGTTATCTCGAGGGCTTTATCCAACTTGCTGTTCCTTGCAGAACAATGCAACGTAGTCCAAGACATCTGCAGCCTCATTCCCGCCTTAGGACCCACGACTGCCAAGAGTTGGCTGGGACTAGTCCTGAAAGGGGATGAAGGCAGTTCAGTCAGCACAACCCTGTAAGATTTTCCAGAGTGAAGTTCGAAAACAAAAGAACAGCCAGGGTTTCACCCTCAGCCTCGGCCCCGTCCCCAACACAAAAATCCAGTGAAGACTATTGGCGATGGCATCATCATGGGCACTTCTTCGTAGCCAGGCGCATGATGATAGAAAAAAAGTGTAGGGCTATGTAGAAGGGATGGGTTAGACTGATCTCAGAGTAGGCTATAAGGTAGCCACAACATTGTGAGCCAAAGGGCCTGTATACTATACTGTACTGTTCTCTCTTCTATGCTTGTAGGCAGAACCAAGCCACCATGTCTGCTGGGATCGTGTTTGACCACCAGTTGATTTGAATTTAATTATCACATGTACATTGGAACACTGGGGACTATCAGGTGCTCCACCTTACCCAAGGGTGACCTGCAGGCTAGCAGAGGGAAATATTGACTTGCATCTCCTTTGGCAGAGACGTATCTCCACCGTCACCCCTCCTTAGACCCCAATGTTTTGATGAAGGCAATGGCAAACCACTTCAGTAGAAAAATCATGATCAAGACCATGAGCGCCAGCGTCATAAGACACGACAAATAATGGTGATGATGGCATCAAAACGGACAAAGAAATACATCATTTGTGTTAACAGCCAACACAATGTGAGGATGTGCTGGGGGCAGCCCACAGGTGTGCCACATGTTCCGGCGCCAATGTAGCGTGTTCAGCAGCACAACACACAGACAACATACAACAACAACAAAGCAGACCCCTTTTTCCCACTTGCACACACAGACCCCAGGACAGTCCATCGCTGGGGCCTCCAACCTCCAAACCTATGATCCTAAAGGCAGCAGGTTTCACTGAGGTGGGTGGGCGTCACAAGTGAGGACTGTGAGTTGAGGGTGGTGTTGGGCCAGGAGGGTGGGGTAAAAGTCTACACTATACTGGCAGAATGAGAGCCCAGCACAGAGAGATCCCTCTCAGAACTCCACCCCCCAACCACGTTGTAACCCCCAGACTAGCTGTGGACCCTTCCCCAATGACCATCCTGCTTTGGACTGACTGACCTACCTACCCCGCTCCTTCAAGAACAGATTTATTACATCCTTATCACACAGAGTTGGGCCACATCTACAGGATTTATGCTGTAAGCAAGCTTATGCTTCATTCTTAACTTCCAATGGACCTCTGAATCAGCATGACTAAAGTTCAATGTACATTTATCATCAAAATATGTATGCATCATACAACCTTGTGATTCATCTCCTTACAGGCAAACACAGAACAAAGAACTCCCCCCCCAAAAAAACATTAAAAAATAGAAGATCGTCAAGCACCCAATGTGCAGAGAAAAGAAAAAAAACTCACGCAAACAATAGACACAAACAAATAACGTTCTAAACTTAAGTCCACAAGGACAGTCTGTCCTCAAATCCTTAGTTCAGTGCAGAGCTGAGTAAACATCATGAGCCAGCGAGCTGAACTGGCCCATACCTCACCTCGGGCCTCAACACCCTGACCTTCTCAATCTGGCCTGGCACCTAGATCATCGTCTGAACGTAGGGTTCAGTGGCTTCGATACGCTCTGGGGCCTGGACCTTGCTGCCTTGATTCGCCCTGGGCCTGACTTTTCCAGTTGGGGCTGATGCTGTCCGATACTCGTGTATTGGAGAGTCTCTAAGCTAACCTGGTGACAGGACAGTGGCCAGTCCATAAAACCCTGCAGCTGTCCCAGGACAAGTTGGCACTGTTCCCATGGATTGCGAAAATCAATAATTTTCCCGTTATTGCATTCAGTCTGCCTTGCTGGACATAGTTAGTTTTCAGTGTGCAGGCAGGGAATCATCAGTCACTGAGAGTGTTACTGTAACCATGACATTAACTGACCTCATCAGTTCTGTTCCCATGGCACCAAGATTGTTCCTTCCTCTTGGGTTCCTTGGAACAAATGCGATTAATTCATCTAAAAACCAGAGGACAGTTTATACAGAAAATAACATCAACCAGCAGTTGTGTTCAGGCCTCACGCTGACAATGAGGCTTCAACATTCCAACACACAATCGCCAGATTCTGGAACATTCCGATACACAATCATCAGATTCGGCAACATTCTGATATAAGATAATCAGATTCCATTTCTGGTACACGACTGCAGCCCCCTTATTGGGCTCGTATGGAAACTTGGCTCATTGCCGTCCCCGCTAATGGCCGTGGGACTCAGCGGTGAAGAGGCCACCTTTCATAAACAACAGGCGCCTAGAATCGGTATGATTTGGGGCCCAGCCAAACAGGGCGTTTGGAGGTGGTACAGAGGAGGTTCACCAGGTTGATTCTAGAGGTGAGGGGGTTAGACTATAAGTAGAGTTTGAGTCACCTGGGACTGTACTCACTGGAATTCAGAAGAATGAGAGGAGATTTTATAGAAACATATAAAATTATGAAAGAGATAAATAAAATAGAGGCAGGAAAGTTGTTTCCACTGGTAGATGAGATTAGAACTAAGGGACATAGCCACAAGATTCGGGAGAGTAGATTTAGGACAAAGAAGAGGAAGAACTGCTTTTCCCAGAGAGTGGCAAATCCGTGGCATTCTCTGCCCAATGAAGCAGTGGAGGCTGCCTCAGTAAATATATTTAAGAGAAGGTTGGACAGATTTTTGCATAGTAAGGAATTAAGGGCTATGGGGAAAAGGCAGGTAGGTGGAGATGGCCAGATCAGCCATGATCTTATTGAATGGCGGAGCAGGCTCAACAGAGCAGACGGCCAACTCCTGCTCCTATTTCTTATGTTCTTGTGTACGCTGTTATGTTCTGACTAAATAAACCTCAAACCTGAGCAAATGCACGTAAATACCTTCCATACACAATTGTTGGTCCGCAAGAAATAACAAATTGTACACGCTGTAAAGTTATAAGTAAAGCATATTTGTGAATATCAGCTTTATCAAACAGCTAGTAGGAAAAAAAAAAGGAAAAATAAAAAGGCTGATTACGGTTAAATGTGCACGTCGTTGGAGCTCATCTTGAAGTTGTCTTTTTACTCACATGCTGGATCCACAGCCTCCATACCAAACTTCACTCAGAATCCCTCTCGAACAAACGGGCTGTCTCTCAGGAGTATTGGCCCTTCCTCCTTGAAGCCATTCATCTGCACAAAGCACCTTGTGCAATGGGGACACTATTCCCCATGACATCCTCAGCCATCTTCTCTCCTGTCCCCTCTGTAGCTCTGCAGCTCCCACCAAACAGACCGCGAACCCAATCAGTGTCCATCACAAATCTCTCTCTGCCCAGCTTTCTCTAGAACCTTCTCTCAATTTCACCATCCTGATTGGCTGACACAACATTCCTAAGTTGAACATCATAGCCACTTATCTTTCACCGAAATCCAAACATGCTATCAGCAGGGCACACTGCATCTACAGAAAGCTACTAAATGAAAAACCCTACCACAATAACAGTAAAAATCTTAACCAGGGCATTACACAATCATCAGATTCTGGAACATTCCGATACACAATCATTAGATTCCGTGATATTCTGATTCTTAGTCATCAGATTCCAGTATGACCTGAAACAATCTTTGGAGAAGCCCAGCTGGCGAATGTTTGGCTCTGGTTCATTGGCGAAACTCTCCGATCAAACTTTCAATCCCATTCTTCCCTCTGGCTCCAGTATTCCCACTCCTTTACAGGTTTTACCAAACTCCTTTCAGAAGTTCCTGTAGAATCTGATAATCTGATAGCTTCCTTTTCAGATAACAAAATCATGTCTGAATCTTCTTGGAAAGAAGGGATCTTGGGCCCACAGAAATGGAACCCTCAAAGTTGCTACGAAAGTTGATGAGGTGGTTAAGAAGGTGTAGTGTATGGTGTGGTGGCCATGAGGTAACGTTGCATTTCTATAAAACTCTTATTGGACCACACTTGGAATATCGTATTCAGTTCTGGTCATCTCATTTTAAGAAGGATGTGAAAGCTTTAGAGAGGGTGTAGAGGAGATTTACCAGCTTGCTGACTGGATTAGAGAGCATGACTTATGAGGATAAGTTGAACAAGCGAAGGCTTTTCTCTGGAGTGAAGGACGATGATAAAGATCTACAAGATAGCAAGAGGAGTATATCAAGTAGACAGCCAGAGACGTTTCCCTGAGCAGAAATTGTGAATACAAGGGGGCATAATTTTAAAATGAGTGTAGGAAAATATAGGAGGAGGTCTGGGGTAGATTTTTTACACAGAGAGTGGTGTGTGCATGAAATGTGCTGCTAGGGGTGGTGGGAGAGGCAGGTACATTAAGGACATTTATGAGACTCTTAGAAAGCCATATGGATGATAGAAAAATGGAAGGCTATGTGGGACGGAAGGGTTAAATTGTTCTTTGAGTAGGTTAAATGGTCGGCACAACGTTGTGGTCCGCAGGTCTTGTATTGAGCTGTACATTTCTATGTCGCTGTGTGCCAGATAAAAACTCACAACAGGTCAGATGGCATTGTAGAGAGTCACCCAAGCTAGTAGTTCAAATCAGTCCCTTTTCATTGCTTGTTTTCAGATCTTCCAGCACCTCCAGCCCCATCTAGTTTACTTCACTCAGTGCTGCTCCTCAGCATCCCTCGTGACCTTGAACGCTCAATCACATACTCATCAAACTTCCTTTGAGTCAAATGATCTCTCCCCTCCCAACCCGGAACAACCTTCCCTCCTCAGCTTGCACAACTCTTCTCCTGGGGCCACCTGCAAGATCTCCTCCACACCCCATCCGGGACTCAGCGCCCCGCAGTGGTCCCCAGAGCTGACCATAGAGCTCCGACCAAGGCTGCACTCAGGGGTCAGGTCTTCACTTCCTTGCGGAGCTGGATCCACTCCCTCTGTTCCCCTGAGCATCTCCGAGCTGACCTGAGCTCTGGCCCCAGTGGTCTGTTTCAGGACCAGATGTTGGACACGAGCCCTGCCCAAGGTAACTGACTGTGACCCTGGACACAATGCTGGGACAGGACACTGGTGCCAAATTGTTCCTTTTTCCTGGGAATCTGGAGGGTTTGTGCAGAAACTGCTGGAGACATTTCCCAGTGCCTGCTGTAATTAGATCTGTAGACGGTGCTGGACCATTTCCCAGTGCGTGCTCCAAGTAGTTCTGTAGACAGTGCTGGACCCTATTCCAGTTTCTGCTGTAGGTAATTTTGTGAAGAATGTTGAAGGCAGTACCAAGTGCCCACTACAGGTGCTTTTGTGAATGATATTGGATGCATTTCTCAGTTCCTGCTGTAGTTAGTCTTGTGGACAATACTGAAGGCATCTCCCAGTGCCACTGGAAGTACTTTTGTGGACAGTGATGGAGGCATTTTCCAGTGATCGCTGTAGATAGTCCAGCTCCGAGAACATAAAGGAGGGTAGCAGATAGAATTTAATGCAGACAAATGTGAGGTGTTGGATGGACAAACCAGAGTAGGACTTACACAGTGAATGGAAGGGCACTAAGGAATGCAGTAGAACAGAGGGATCAGCAAACACACTTAGACAGGTACATGGATAGGGAAGGTTTGGAAAGTTATGGGCCACAGGTCAATGGGAATCTTGGTCGGCATGGACCAGTTGAGCTGAAGGAACTGTTTCGCTGCAGTATGATTCTGTGATTCTGGTCCGTTGGACTCACTGGCCTGTAGGTCCCTGGTTAGCACCTGCAGCCCTACGTAGATATAGGCACAACCTTGGCTGCCTTCCACTCTTCCAGTACTTCAGCCTGGGTGTATGATGACACAGGGCCCAACAATTTCTTCCATGAGTTCCCACAACTTCCTAGGGATGGTATGAAAGACTAGATTTTCACTGTATATATAACAAACCATTCTACCAGTTTACCAACTTAATGTGATATTTTTCTTCAACCTCAGTCCAACGGAGCTGCCACTGTTCTGAGGAAACCACGGAAACCAGCAAGATTACATACACTCCAGGTGAGTCCAGGAGTGGCTGTCGTCCAGTAACACTAATAGTGTTGTGTAGTTAACTAAATGTTGTACTCTTTATGCACTTTATGCCATCTTGGACATCTAGAGAATAGTTTTTATCATCTATTAAGATGTATCAGTTGGTAGGTTAATTGGTCATTGTAAATTGTCCTGTGATTAGACTCTGACTGGGGATCGTTGGGTGGCACGGCTTGAAGAGCAAGAAGGGACAATGCCACTTTGTATCTCAATAAAAAAGAACATTTCTAAAAACTATAATTTTATGTGCTGCATGTGGTACACAGTATGTACTGTGTTCTGCGCCTTAGTCCCAGAGGAACGATGTTTCATTTATCTTTATATATGTGTATGGTTGAATGACAAAGTGAACTTGAAACAACATCAAGACTCATCGCATGAGATGGGTTCAGTGAATAGAATAGTTTGCAGTCAGAATCCGATGGACAAATCTATTTCTATTGCTGTCGGAGGTAGCTTGAATGTCACAAATTTATAAATTAAGCTGAACAATACACAGTTTGAAACCTGTAATTAATAACAGCAATATATCGAGAATTCAGCCACAGGCGTGGAGAAAACAAAATGCTTTAACCCTCTGGCCAGCTGGATCGTATTTATTTTACATCTGATTTGTACATAAGGAATCTTTATCAGCAACAGAAAATAAATTTTGTTTGAAGGTGAGTTGTTAGATGAAACACAGAGGTGTTTAGACCTGTTCCTTTAATCCTTTGATAATTGTTAACAGGAAATGCAGAGGGATTCTGCTGAGGGTTTCTGACATAAACACTCAATTCCTACTGGCTGAAGGTAGGTGAGTTGCCTTTCAGAAAGTTGTTGGCACACCGCCCACACAGAGAGAATGCTCCAACTAACTACCTTGTAAACAATACCAGCTTCCAGGGCCTGCACGTCTGAGAGACCTGGCCTGCCTCCAAGAGTTACTCCAGAGATACCAAAACAATAACAGACTGTGAAACAGAGATCAGATCAATTCCCTCTTAAAGACTACTGCTGGTTTTGTCAGTGTTTTTGAATCCATCTTGGAAGCTAGAACATTTTTTTTGAGCTTTAGTGGTAGCTTGACCTGTGCTAGTATCTCAATAGGCAGACAACTCTTCTCTCTCTCTCTCTCTCTCTCTCTCTCTCTCTCTCTCTCTCTCTCTCTCTCTCTCTCTCACACACACACACACACACACACACACACACACACACACACACACACACACACACACACACACACACACACACACACACACACACACACACACACACACACACACACACACATCACAACCTCTCCCAGAGCTGCCCACCACATACACACAGATGTACAACCAAGACTTTACCAAAAGTTGAAAAACTGATGAAGTTCCAGAACAGAAGTCCCTCAGGGACGGTTTTGGGATGCTATGCCAACCAAGTGTCCAATAGACTACTAGACCTCAGCTCGCCAATCTAACAATTTGCCACATAAACACACAAACAGGCAGACACACACACCACAGTTTCCACTACTCCTACACTGAACACACACACACACATCACCATCTCTGAATCACCATTCCCAAATCTCTGCTCACCAACAGACCAAATTCCATCATTCCCGAATCTCTGCTCACCGAGAGTCAAATTCCATCAGTTCCTGAATCTCTGCTCACATACAGACCAAATTCCATCAGTTCCCAAATCTCTGCTCACCAACAGACCAAATTCCATTAGTTCCCAAATCTCTGCTCACCAACAGACCAAATTCCATTATTCCCAAATCTCTGCTCACTGAGTGTCAAATTCCATCAGTTCCTGAATCTCTGTTCACCAACAGACCAAATTCCATCAGTTCTCGAACATCTGCTCACCGACAGACCAAATTCCATCAGTTAGTAGTTTAAACATCACAGATGAACCTTGTCACAAACCTTAAAACATACATCATTTGTGTCAAATCAAATCAGCAAGGATTGTGCTGGAGGTGCTCTGCAAGTGTTGCCACGTTTCTGGTGGCAGTACCTCATGCCCACAACTTTCTGCCTCTTCTTTATTTATTTGTTTACTGAGATTGATAGCATAATAGGCTTTTCCCGCTCTTCGAGCCACACCACCCAGAAATCCACCAAATTATTGCTAGCATAATCATAGGGCAATTTTACAATAACCAATAAGCCTACCATCCAGTACGTCTTTGGACTGTGGCAGTACACCAGAACACCCTGAGGAAACCCACGTGGTCACTGGGAGAATGTACAAACCCCTTACAGACAGTGGCAGGAATTGAACCCGGGTTGCTGGTGCTATGAAGTGTGCTAACCACCACACTACAATGCCACCCCCAAATGTCTTTGGAGTGTGGGAGGAAAATGTAGGACCCAGAGGAAACCCACATGGTCATGGTGAGAACATACAAAAAAGTTCAAAGTAATTTGTTTTCAAAGTACATATATATCACCATGTAAAACCCTGAGATTCATTGTTTTGTGGGCATATTCAGCAAATCCATTGACAAACAGTATCATTGAAGGACCTCACCAACTTGGGCATTCAACCATTGTGCAAAAGGTAACAAACTGCAAATACAAAAAGAAAAAATAATAATAAGTAAGCAATAAATATCAAGAACATGTGGCAGTATTGAAACCCAACCTTGCATCTGGTTGCTGTTTAGCATTGTGCTAACTGCTTCATTACCATGCTGACCACAAATAAACTGAAGGCATAACATCAAAACCCCATGTTAAAAGTTCTCTGACATTTGCACAGGTTGTGAAAGATGGTACTGCCTATACGTAATGCCCATCCAGGTACACTGAGAGGGGTGAGTTGAGGCTTTATAAGGCGCTGCTGAAATGGCAGATCAGACTTGATGAGCCAAATTGCCTATTCTTTTTAAATTTATTCATTTTATGGGAAGTGAGCATCGCCAGCTAAGCCAACATTTATTGTCCATCCCGAATTGCCCTTGAGAAGGTGGTGATGAGCTGCCCTCTTGAACTGCTGCAGTCCCTGAGATATAGGTGCACCCACTGTGCTGTTAGGGAGGGAGTTCCATGATTTTGACCCAGTGACAATGAAGGAATGGTAATTTGTTTCCAAGTCAGGATGGTGAGTGACTTGCAGGGGGATTTCCAAGTGATGGGGTTCCTAGGTATCTGCTGTTCTTGTCCTTCCAAATGGTAGTGGTTGTGGGTCTGGAAGGTGCTGCCTTAGGAACTTTGGTGTGTTGTTGCAGTGCATCTTGTAGATAGTACACACTGCTGCAACTGTTCGATGGTGGGGGGATCGGATGCTTGTGGAAGGGGTCCCAATCAAGTGGGCTGCCTTGTACTGGATGGTGTCAAGTTTCCTGAGTGTTGATGGAACTGCACTCATCCAGGCGAATGGTGAGTATTCCATTACACTCCTGACCTGATCCTTGTAGATGGTGGATAGGCTTTGGGGAGTCAGGAGGTGAGTTACACGCCACAGGATTCTTAGCCTTTGACCTGTACTGGTAGCCACTGTGCTTATATGGCTAGACCAGTTCAGTTTCCTGTCAATGGTAACCCCCAGGATGTTGATAGTAGGGGATTCAGTGACGGTGATGCCACTGAATGTCAAGGGGACGATGGTTAGAGCCTTTCTTGTTGGAGATGGTCATTGCCTGGCACTTGCGTGGCTTGAATGTTACTTGCCACTTGTCAGCCCAAGTCTGGATATTGTCCAGTCCTGCTGCATTTGGGTATGAACTGCTTCACTATCTGAGGAATCACAAATGGTACAGAACATTGTGCAGTCATCTGTGAACATCCCCACTTCTGCGCTTATGATGAAAGGAAGGTCACTGATGAAGCAGCTGAAGGTGGTTGGTCCCAGGACACTCCCCTGAGGAACACCTGCAGTGATGTCCTGAGGATGAGATGATTGACCTCCAACCACCACAACCATCTTCCTTTGTGTCAGGTGTGATTCCAACCAGCAGAGGGTTTTCCCCTAATTCCCATCAACTCCATTTCAGCTAGGGCACTTTGATGCTATACTCGGTCAAATGCTGCCCTGATATCGAGGGCTATCACTCTCACCTCACCTCTGGTATGTAGCTCTTTGGCCCATGTTTGGACCAAGGAGGTGATGAGGTCAGGAGCTGAGTAGCCTTGACAGAACCCAAACTGGGCTCCTATATTTCTGTTCCTGTATCTTATAGTTGTTTAGTCTTACGATCTGCACAACTCCTGTCTTGCTCCTTAGGTGTGAATTCAACAACTGACAACTCAACACAAGAAATCAATGCCACCACAATCATTGGGACAAGTTCTGGTAGGAGCATCTCCAGTGGGAGCTTCACTGACCCCGTAGATGTTGCTATGGAACGCCAGGCAGAGAGTTACCCAGAAGATTCACCCGGACAAAATGGAGAAAAATCCAAAATGCAGGTAACATTATTCACTCCGAACAAGAGAACACAGAGGTGTCGTTCAACATTCTATATTCCACATGACAGGTATACGTAGATAGGGTACATACGTGCAAGCTTTCCCAGTAAGGTTGGGTGAGACTAGGTCATAGGCTAAGCGTAGAAGGTGAAGTATTTAAGTGGAACATGTGGGAGAACCCAGAGGTTGGTCCGACTGTGACCAATGGAAATGGTGGATGTAGGTTTGATTTCAACACTTAAGATAAGTTTGGATAGGTACATGATTGGGAGGGGTATGGAGGGCTATGGTGCATGTACAGGTTGACGGGACTAGACAAAATAACAGTTTGGCATGGACTAGATGGGCTGAAGGGCCTGTTTCAGTGCTGTAGCACTCTATGACTCCAAAACACTCCATACCATACAACAAGTCACAATTCCTATAGAGTTGTGGCCAGAAAAGCACGCGGTGCCCCAGCGGAACTTTTTGTAAAGTTGGAGCATAACCTCCCTCCTTCTGTAGTCCCTGTCGTTAATGATGAAGGACAATACACTGCGTGCCTTTATAAACACACTATCTCCTTGCCTGTTTTTGTGCTGTGGTACTCTATGACCCTAACCCAAGGAACCTCCTCTGAAATTTAGTGAGATCTTGACTAACCTTTTTTCTACTATGACCTGCCACCATTGTCCCAAATCTGGTTTAGCAGGACAGCTTCAGTCTCCAGCAGAAACCTAACAATGGGCCCTACATCAGTCACTGGTTGAGGCAGAGATTTCCCAACCTCTGTCATCCTCTATGTCATTCTGAACTTCACTCCAGAATGCTGCTCAACTTCTGGACCTATAGAAACTGAGTCTGTAATACTTCCACCTCAGTGGGCCAAGGCCAATCCCATTAACGTTGCATCCTAGCTGTCTACATATATGCAAGACAGGGCAGTACGATGTGGGGTGCAAGCTGTTGCCCATAAACAAGCTCTCCCTCTCAGCTGATGAATCCAAGGAAAGGACAGACTCCAACACAGTTTCGCACCAGCGGAGTCACAAGAGTTGCCTGTCAGCACAGAACTCAACATAGGACTGTATAGGGACTCCAGCGGCAGATTTTTCCTTTGGATTTACTCCTGAACCCTTCCCCATGAGTGGGTGTAGCTGCAAGGCAGAAGAGGTATGGGATCAGAGTTTTCCTTCTCCTAGATGAGCTGACAAGCCCCATCTACTCAGAGTGATTGTTTTTAAGGAGCCAGTTACCTGCCTTTGCCCCTTGTCTTGTCAATAGAAATATTTCTGCCAGGCTTAGTAGCCAAGCCACATGTGAAGGCCAGGAGCTGGACATGGTTGTAAGAGGTTATTTGAAATGCTTGCTATTGGGAGCATTCAATAGGTAGTGGGAGCTCGTCCCCACTACACCCACACCCCCAGCTATGAGAACCTAAAGAAACTCGCTAATACCTGACACCCTTGGCTCTATTCAAAAGAACGTTTCTGTGTGGGAGAGAGGCACACGAGTCAGGCTCAGAACAGCACTTGTGGAACATCAGCCCAGCTCAAACTCGGTCAGATGTTGCTCAGCTGTGTAATCTGAGGATCTACTTGTCTGTGAACAGTTAGAGTGTCACATCACTACAGAAGAGGATAGCTGCGAACTGTTCCCTCTCAGATGGTGGGTGCACAGCCTCACAGTAACTGAAATGCTCCCACACATAGAAACATAGAAAACCTACAGCACAATACAGGCCCTTCAGCCCACAAAGCTGTGCCGAACATGTCCTTAACTTAGAAATTATCTAGGGTTACCCATAGCCCTCAATTTTTCTGAGCTCTATATACCTGTCCAGAAGTCTCTTAAAAGACCCTGTCGTTTCTGCCTCCACTACTAGAGCCCATTCCACGCTCTCACCACCCTCTGCATAAAAGTCTTACCCCTGATATCTCCTCTGTACCTACTTCCAAGCACTTTAAATGTGCCCCCTTGTGCTAGCCATTTCAGCCCTGGGAAAAAGCCTCTGATTATCCACACAATCAATGCCTTTCATCTTCTTATACACCTCTATCAGGTCACCTCTCATCCTCTTTCGCTGCAAGGAGAAAAGGCCAAGTTCACTCAACCTATTCTCATAAGGCATGCTCCCCAATCCAGGCAATATCCTTGTAAATCTCCTCTGCACCCTTTCTACAGCTTCCACATCCTTCCTATAGTGAGGCGACCAGAAATGAGCACAGTACTCCAAGTGTGGTCTGACCTGGGTCCTACGTAGTGGCAACATTATCTCTTGGCTCCTAAACTCAATCCCACAATTGATGAAGGCCAATGCACTGTATGCCTTCTTAACCACAGAGTCAACCTGCACAGCTGCTTTGAGTGTCCAATGGACTCAGACCCCAAGATCTCTCTGATCCTCCACACTGACAAGAGTCTTACCATTAATACTATATTCTGTCATCATACTTGACCTACTAAAATGAACCACTTCACACTTATCTGGGTGGAACTCCATCTGCGACTTCTCAGCCCAGTTTTGCATCATATTGATATCCCACTGTAACCTCTGACAGCCCTCCACACCATCCACAACACACTTAGCTGTCATTGCCGCACAGCTGGAATTTTCTTTGATATAATGTTAATATAATTTAAAAATATGCTAATATTTTGAAATCTTCATTAATATACTTGTGAAATACCTATAATTCATTATGTGTTAATAATATAATCTATAATTTTTCTAAATGTTCATATATAGACATGACAAAAAACAATTAAACATTTAGTTTTTTAAGACATGCACAGTTTCAGACTGTGTAAACAATTCCTGTTCAAGCCAATGGTTGGTCCACATGTGCAAAAAAAATTAGAAGGAACATTGAAGGGGAAGATTAGAGGCAAGCCTACACACCTTCTGAACAAAACTAGTTCTTCATGTTTCTCTGCAGATAAAATATCCTTCTTTCTCAATGAGTTCTAGATTAATTGCTGTTCCATAAACATGTTTTAATATATTTGCGTTAAAAACAGGAAATGTGCTTCCTTACTCCCACGGACTGACAATGGATCAATGGAACATTATCTCATATTGCCCTCTTTCAAGATGTAAACTTATAGCATCCTCTCTCAAACGGCCAAAAAGCTATTTCCTGCTGTTAATAATGTGTCCATAGAGCCCATTTTGTAACATCCTTATGTGATTCCTTAGACCCCGGTTTATCCAAAAAATCTGTAAATATTTCCACTTTTTGTCAGATGACAGGACAGGCCCCAAAGCCTGTTGCCAAAATAATGTCGACAGCCACAACTCCGTCAGGCAAGTACCGAGCTGCTGTCTGATCATCAGAGGCCCCGGATCAATGCTGACCCCGGATCAATGCTGGTGGTGTGGAGTTCACACCTTCTGCCTGTGAAGATGACTGTTTCCCTAGGGTTCATCTGTTTTGTTGCATCTTGACTGGTCGCACAGATTGTCCTTAGCGTGTAGCCGAGTGAGGGGGAGCTGAAATCATCTGGGGAGAGTAGACTGCAGTCCTTATGTTGTATAAGCTGTTGCGGAGGTCACACTGGGAGTACTGTGTAGAGTTCTGGTCACTCTGTTATGAGTGGCAGGATGGAGAATGATCTCTACCAAAGGAGGTGTGCGACCATAAAACCGTAAGATATAGGAGCAGAGTTGACCCATTTGGCCCAACCGAGTCATAGCTGATCCATTTCCCTCTCAGCCCCAATCTCCTGCCTTCTCCACTTATCCCTTCATGCCTTGACTAATGAAAAATCTTCAACCTTTGCCTTAAATATACCCAAAGTCTTGGCCTCCACAGCCACCTGTGGCAGCAAATTCTACAGATTCTCCACTCTCTGGCTAAAGAAATTCCTCCTCATTTCTGTTCTAAATGGATGCCCATCTATTCTGAGACTGTACCCTCTGGTCCGAGACTCCCCTACCAAAGGAAGCATTCTCCCCACATCCATTCTATGGAGACCTTTCAACATTCAATAGGCTTCAATGAGAACACCCCCCCCCCCAATTTTTTCTGACTTCCAATGAATACAGGCCCAGCCATCAAACTCTCCTTCCATCTGCTAGAGTCTTGGTCACCCTTGGGGAAGGTGTAGCACCTGCTTAGCCCCCCGATCAGGGTCACGTGAAGCCATGGGAACAGGTGATGGATGGTCGTATGAGCAGCCGGTGCATATCACAAGTCCTGGTTATGCGACCACTGACGCCAGGCTGACAATCTCTGAAGAGTATTGACAGTGGTTCCAGTCACCTATCTTGTAAAGACACTGCCCAGAAGAAGGCACTTCTGTAGAAAAACTTGCCAAGAACAATCATGGTCAAGGAAAATCCATGATCGCCTAGGTCATACGACAGGGCACTTAATGACTGAGCATTCTAGGATACATGTAGTTAAACTGGTAAAAGTCAGAAAATGTTTACAAGTATGTTTCCAGGACTAGAGGGCCTGAGTTATAGGGAGAGCCAAGTCCGAGAATGAGAAAAATGTTTGAAGTTAAGAGAGACAATGATAAGGTGGATGCTATTAGCCCCTTCCCAGTGTAGGGAAGTCCATAACTGGTGGGCATGGATTTAGGTTGAGAGGAGAAAGACATAAAAGGGACCTAGGGAGCAACTTTTTCACAGAGAGACTGGTGAGTGTATGGAATCAGCTGCCACAGGAAGTGGTTGAGCAGGTACAGTTGTATTTGAGAAGCACTTGGATGGGTCAAGGATGGGTGGGGCTTGGAGAGATGATAGGCCGAATGCAGAAAATTGGGATTAGCTGAGTGGGCATCATGGTCAGCATAGAGTGGATGGGCTGAAAGACCTATATCCGTACTGTATTGCTGTATGACTGTGAGTGAATGGGCCTGTTCTGTTACTGTATCTCCCTCTATAATACATTGACAATGAGAGTGGAACCCAACAGAAGTCAAAACAGAGGATGGAGGAAGTGAGCAGCTGCTGGTTTGGACGCTGGGCGGTCACTCAGCTGCACGGGGGCATGAGGGCACTGGGATAGCCGCTCAGCCATCGTGGGAGTTCACTGTGTTCAGCCACTCCGTACCTCCTGCCCAATGGTAGCTGCGGGAAGTTGGCACGGTCCGGGTGGCGGTTATCTTTGATGATAGTTGTTGCCTTCTTGAAGCAGCACCTCCTGTAGATACTAGCGATGGATAATTAGGGAATTGTTGGGATTTACTGATATTTCTGCCTACTTCATTGAAAATCCATGCATACCTAGAAGCCTTGAGCTTCTGATGAAATCTGGAACCATTTAGATCATTCTGGGGAATCCTTCCAAAGGTCCTGTGACAGAATTGGTTTGGTGAATGGAAAAGTGCAGGAAATCTGGGAGATCTAAAGGAGGAAAATTTGAGCCTTTCATAAATGAAAGAAAAAATACAGCATACGATGGAATTCCCAGATAAAAGCAGTGGTGTTCTTTGTTGACTACAGCTTCGCATTTAAAACTATCATCTCCTCAAAACTAATCAATAAGCTTCAAGGACTTAATACGTCCTTGGGCAATTGGATCCTGATTTCCTCGCTTGCAGATCCCAGTCATTTGGATTGGCAACAACATCTCTTCCACAATCTCCATCAGCAAAGGTGCACCATAAGGCTGTGTGCTTAGCTACCTGCTTTACCCACTTTACACTTATAACTGTGTGGTTAAGTAGAGCCCCAATGTCATTTTCAGGTCTGCTGATGTAGGGTGAATCAATGGTGGTGACGAATCAGCACATAGGAGGGAAATTGAAAATCTGGCTGAGTGATGCCACAACAACAGCCTCTTACTCGATGTCAGCAAGACCAAGAAGCTGATTATTGACTCCAGGAGGAGGAAAACAGAGGTCCATGAGCCAGTCTTCATCAGTGAATCAGAATTGGAGAGGATCAGCAACTTTGAATTCCTTGGTGTTATAGAACATAGAACATAGAATAGTACAGCACATTACAGGCCCTTCGGCCCACAATGTTGTGTCAACCCTCAAACCCTGCCTCCCATATAACCCCCCACCTTAAATTCCTCCATATACCTGTCTAGTAGTCTCTTAAACTTCACTAGTGTATCTGCCTCCACCACTGACTCAGGCAGTGCATTCCACGCACCAACCACTCTCTGAGTGAAAAACCTTCCTCTAATATCCCCCTTGAACTTCCCTCCCCTTACCTTAAAACCATGTCCTCTTGTACTGAGCAGTGGTGCCCTGGGGAAGAGGCGCTGGCTGTCCACTCTGTCTATTCCTCTTAATATCTCGTACACCTCTATCATGTCTCCTCTCATCCTCCTTCTCTCCAAAGAGTAAAGCCCTAGCTCCCTTACTCTCTGATCATAATCCATACTCTCTAAACCAGGCAGCATCCTGGTAAATCTCCTGTGTACCCTCTCCAATCCTTCCACATGCTTCCTATAATGAGGCAACCAGAACTGGACACAGTACTCCAAGTGTGGCCTAACTAGAGTTTTATAGAGCTGCATCATTACATCGCATCTCTTAAACTCTATCCCTCAACTTATGAAAGCTAACACCCCATAAGCTTTCTTAACTACCCTATCTACCTGTGAGGCAACTTTCAACTCTGCTCCTCCACACTACCAAGTATCCTGCCATTTACTCTGTACTCTACCTTGGAGTTTGTCCTTCCAAAGTGTACCACCTCACACTTCTCCAGGTTGAACTCCATCTGCCACTTCTCAGCCCACTTCTGCATCCTATCAATATCTCTCTGCAATCTTCGACAATCCTCTACACTATCTACAACACCACCAACCTTTGTGTCATCTGCAAACTTGCCAACCCACCCTTCTACCCCCACATCCAGGTCGTTAATAAAAATCACAAAAAGTAGAGGTCCCAGAACAGATCCTTGTGGGACACCACTAGTCACAACCCTCCAATCTGAATGTACTCCCTCCACCACAACCCTCTGCCTTCTGCAGGCAAGCCAATTCTGAATCCACCTGGCCAAACTTCCCTGGATCCCATGCCTTCTGACTTTCTGAATAAGCCTACCGTGTGGAACCTTGTCAAATGCCTTTCTAAAATCCATGTAGATCACATCCACTGCACTACCCTCATCTATGTGCCTGGTCACCTCCTCAAAGAACTCTATCAGGCTTGTTAGGCATGATCTGCCCTTCACAAAGCCATGCTGACTGTCTCTGATCAGACCATGATTCTCTAAATGCCCATAGATCCTATCTCTAAGAATCTTTTCCAACAGCTTTCCCACCACAGACATAAGGCTCACTGGTCTATAATTACCTGGACTATCCCTACTACCTTTTTTGAACAAGGGGACAACATTCACCTCCCTCCAATCCTCCGGTACCATTCCCATGGACAACAAGGACATAGAGATCCTAGCCAGAGGCTCAGCAATCTCATCCCTTGCCTCGTGAAGCAGCCTGGGGAATGTTCCATCAGGCCCCGGGGACTTATCCATCCTAATGTATTTTAACAACTCCAACACCTCCTCTCCCTTAATATCAACATGCTCCACAACATCAACCTCACTCATATTGTCCTCACTGTCATCAAGTTCCCTCTCAGTGGTGAATACCAAAGAGAAGTATTCATTGAGGACCTCACTCACTTCCACAGCCTCCAGGCACATCTTCCCACTTTTATCTCTAATCGGTCCTACCTTCACTCCTGTCATCCTTTTGTTCTTCACATAATTGAAGAATGCCTTGGGGTTTTCCTTTACCCTACTCGCCTAGGCCTTCTCATGCCCCCTTCTTGCTCTTCTCAGCTCCTCCTAAAGCTCCTTTTTTGCTACCCTATATTCCTCAATAGATCCATCTGATCCTTGCTTCCTAAACCTTATGTATGCTGCCTTCTTCCATCTGACTAGATTTTCCACTTCACTTGTCACCCATGGTTCCTTCACCCTACCATTCTTTATCTTCCTCACTGGGACAAATTTATCCCTAACATCCTGCAAAAGATCCTTAAACATTGACCACATGTCCATAGTACATTTCCCTGCAAAAACATCATCCCAATTCACACCCGCAAGTTCTCGCCTTATAGCCTCATAATTTGCCCTTCCCCAATTAAAAATTTTCCTGTCCTCTCTGATTCTATCCTTTTCCATGATAATGCTAAAGGTCAGGGAGTGGTGATCACTGTCCCCCAGATGCTCACCAACTGACACATCTATGACCTGACCCGGTTGATTACCTGATACTAGATCTAGTATGGCATTCCCCCTAGTTGGCCTGTCAACATACTGTGACAGGAATCCATCCTGGACACACTTAAATTCTGCCCCATCTAAACCCTTGGAACTAATCAAGTGCCAATCAATATTAGGGAAGTTAAAGTCACCCATGATAACAACCCTGTTATTTTTGCACCTTTCCAAAATCTGCCTCCCAATCTGCTGCTCGGTATCTCTGCTGCTACCAGGGGGCCTATAGAATACCCTCAGTAGAGTAACTGCTCCCTTCCTGTTCCTGACTTCCACCCATACTGACTCAAAAGAGGATCCTGCTACATTACCCACCCTTTCTACAGCTGTAATAGTATCCCTGACCAGTAATGCCACCCCTCCTCCCCTTTCCCCCCCTCTCTATCCCTTTTAAAGCACTGAAATCCAGGAATATTGAGAATCCATTCCTACCCTGGTGCCAGCCAAGTCTCCGTAATGGCCACCGCATCATAATTCCATGTATGTATCCTGTTACGTATTCAGGCAACAATAAATATATGTGATTTAGGCAAGGGTTTTAATAACAAATAACATGTTTATTAAACACTGAAAACAAACCCCCCAAAAGTAAACAAACACTAACGTAACCGGAAAACAGCTGCTGTGCGGCAGCTTAACAGTTCTTAAAGCGATGTTGCAAAAACAGTTGTTTAAAGCGATATTGCCAAAAGTTCAAAATGCTCAGTCCATTTAAAAGGAGAGACTTTTTAAGGCGATTTAAATTCTCTTCCACGTCGTTTTCCTTCGATCCCCGGTGTCCAACTCTTCCCACGACTAATTTTATGAAACGTAACTGCTTAAAGGCACTGACCTTCCCTTTATCACTCTGTCCTCAATCTTCTGCTATCCCGCAGAGATTAACACGAGAACAGTCAACGAAATCCTTCCGAATGAGGATCACACAAGGTCGAACCCATTCCACCGTCGAAATTCGATTCTCCTCGATCTTTAACTCCCGAACTTTTATCTTCACTCTCCACTAGCAGTATTGTAAAGAAACTGCTGGCAATGACCTTTTAAACTTTAGGCATTAGATAAAACTTCATCTTTCAACTAAACTGCGTCATCACATTAAATCACGCAGTGGCATGAAGTCAGCTTGGCAAATCCAGCCACGAACTGCCCCTCCCCACAGGGCGGGGTCCTCCTCTTATACCCTGTAAAAAAAACCTGTCACATGAACTCTACTGGCGGGAAAATGACGTCACTCCACCATCACAAGACCATTACCTCAAGTCCAGTATAGCTTCAACCCCAGTCACGTGACAAGGGTACCACTGTCACGTGTCATGAGTACGTAACAATCCAAGCTCTCAGTTCATCACCTTTGTTCCTGATGCTTCTTGCATTGAAGTGCACACACTTTAGCCCTTCTCCCTTACTACCTTTACACCCTTTATTCTGCTGCTCTTTCCTCAAAGCCTCCCTATCTGTTAGATCTGGCTTTACTCCATGCACTTCTTTCACTGCTCTATCGCTCCGGGTCCCATCCCCCTTGCAAATTAGTTTAAACCCTCCCAAACCATGCTAGCAAACCTACCAGCAAGGATATTGCTCCACCTCGAGTTCAGGTGCAACCCATCCAATCTGTACAGGTCCCACCTTCCCCAGAAGAGATCCCAATGGTCCAAAAATCTAAAACCCTGCCCCCTGCACCTACTCCTCAGCCACGCATTCAACTGCCATCTCCACCAATTCTTGCCATCACTATCACGTAGTGATGTAGTTATCATTTCCGAGGATTCCAGCTTGTAGGTGCAATTACCCGAAGAAAGCACAGCAGTGCCTCTACTTCTTTATGAGTATGCAAAGATTCGACGTGACATCTAAAACCTTTACAAACTTCTATAGAAGTGTAGGGAGAGTATTTCGACTGGATACATCACAGCCTGGTGTGGAAATACCAATGCCCTCGAATGGAAAGTCCTACAAAAAGTGATGGGTATGTTCCAGTCCATCAACACTGAGCACATCTACGTGAAGCATTGTCGCAGGAGAGCAGCAGCCATCATCAGCTCCACCACCACCCAGGTCATGCTCTCTTCTCACTGCTGCCATCAGGACAAAGGCACAGGAATCATAGGTCTCACACCACCACGTTCAGGAACAGTTATTACACTTTAGCCATCAGATTCTTGAACCAAAGGGGATAATATCACTCAACTTCACTTGCCCGATCATTGAAATGTCCCCACAAACTTTGAACTCATTTTCAAGGGCTCTTCATCTCACATCGTCAATATTTATTGCTCATTTATTTATTGTTACGGTTATTACTATTTCTTTCTTTTTGTATTTGCATGATTTGGTGTCGTTTGGTCGAACGCCCGGCTGGTGTGGTCTTCCATTGATTACATTATGGTTGTTATTCTATTATGGATTTATTATGTCTGCGAGGAAACTAACTTCAGGGATGTATATGGTGACATATATGGTGGCATCTGTTAGTCTCGCGAGACCATGGATCTGCGCTTGGAAGGGTTTCCAGGGCACAGGCCTGGGCAAGGTTGTATGGAAGACCGGCAGTTGCCCATGCAGTAAGTCTGCTCTCTCCATGCCACCGATGTTGTCCAAGGGAAGGGCAAGGGCCGATACAGCTTAGCACCAGTGACATCGCAGGAGTTGCCAGAACAAGGTTGAAGACAACGTCGGACTGCCTTAGGGACTCCAGCTCCGGATTTGTCCTCAGGGTTTACTCCCGAAGCCTTTCCCATGAGTGGGTATGGCCGCAAGGCAGCGGAGGTTTGAAATCAGAGTTTTCCCTCTCTTAGATGGACTGCCTTCCCAGGCTGACGAACTCCATCTACCCGAGGGTGACATATATATATATATGTACTTTGATAATGAATTTCCTTTGAACTTTGAACTTTGAAGTGCTGTAAACTCTCAGCAGGTCAGTCAGCAGCTGTGAATCAGTTAATGTTTCAAGACAGTGACTCTTCAGCACAATCATTCTAACAAAATGGAACCAAGCAAAAATATTAACTCCTCTTTCCACTGCTGAGAATTTCTTCTTTTATTTCTGGTGCCATGAACATCGTATACATGCATTTAAATCCATGGGCTTGTTATTGATGAGATTCTGAAATATTTAAAGATTTTATCTAACCTTTGAGTGCAGTACAGAGGTGCGCCAAGGGAGCTTAGTGGTTAGTGCGACGCTATTACATGTCAGAGTGTAAGAGTTCAGAGTTCAAATCTGCTGCCACCTGTAAGGGATTTGTGCGTTCTCCCCATGACTGCATGGGTTTCCTCCAGGTGCTCTGGTTTCCTCCCACAGTCCGAAGACGTACCAGTTAGTAGGTTAATTGGTCATTGCAAATTGTTCTGGGTTAAATTGGGGGGGGGGGGTGCTGCTGGACAGTGCGGCTCATTGAGCTGAAAGGGTCTACTAAAAGGAGGGGCTCATGAGAAATATAGAGTAGCCAGGAAGGAGCTTAAGAAAGGACTTAGGAGAGCTCAAAGGGGGCATGAGAAGGCCTTGGCATGTAGGATTAAGGATAACCCTAAGGTGTTCTATGTGTATGTGAAGAAGGATGACAAGAATGAAGGTGGGGCCGCTAAAGGATAAAGAAGGCAACACGTGCCTGGAGGTAGAGGAGGTTGGGGAGGTCCCAAATGAATACTTTGCTTCAGTATTCACAAGTGAAAAGGACCTTGATCAGGGCGAGGTCAAAATAGATCAGGCCTGTGTGCTAGACAACATGGAGATTAAGGAAGAAGAAGTGTTGGATCTTCTTAAAAACATCAGGATTGATAAGTCCCCAAGGCCAGGCGTGATATACCCCAGGTTGCTGTGGGAAATGAGAGAAGAGATCGCTGGAGCAGTAGCTATGATTTTTGAAGCCTCTTTGGCTGTAGGGGAAGTGCCGGAGGACAGGAGAACGGTAAATGTAGTTCCTTTGTTTAAAAAAGGTAATAGGGAGAATCCTGGGAACTATAGACCAGTGAATCTTACGTCAGTGGTCTGCAAACTATTGGAAAGGATTCTTAAGGATAGGATCTACAAGCATTTGGAGAAGTACAGTCTACTCAAGTATAGTCAATATGGCTTTATGAAGGGAAGGTCGTGCCTCACGAGCCTAATTGAGTTTTTTGAAGAGGTAACAAAAGAAGTTGGTGAGGGTAGGGCGGTAGATGTGGTCTACATGGATTTTAGCAAGGCATTTGACAAAGTTCCCCATGAGAGACTCATCCAGAAAGTCATGAGGCATGGAATCAGTGGAACCTTGGCTGTTCGGATAAAATATTGGCTTACAGGAAGAAAGCAGAGGGTAGTAGTGGAAGGAAAGTATTCTGCCTGGAGGTCGGTGACTAGTGGAGTGCTGCAGGGATCTTTCCTGGGACCCCTGCTCTTTGTGATTTTTATAAACGACCTGGATGAAGAGACGGAAGGATGGGTGTGTAAGTTTGCAGATGACACGAAGATTGGAGGAGTTGTGAATGGAGCTGTAGGTTGTTGAAGGTTACAAGAGGATATAGACAGGGTGCAGAGTTGGGCTGAAAAGTGGCAGATGGTGTTCAATCCGGACAAGTGTGAGGTGATGCATTTTGGAAGGACAAACCAGAAAGCTGAGTACAGGGTTAATAGTCGGTTACTTAAGAGCGTGGATGAACAGAGGAACCTTGGGGTTCAAATCCATACATCCCTCAAGGTCACTGCACAGGTCGATAGGATAGTTAAAAAGGCCTATGGGATGCTAGGCCTCATTTTTAGGGGGATTGAGTTCAAGAGTAGAGAGGTCTTGTTGCAACTCTACAAATCTCTGGTGAGACCGCACTTAGAGTATTGTGTTCAGTTCTGGTCACCTCATTATAGGAAGGATGTGGAAGCTATGGAGAGGGTGCAGAGGAGATTTACAAGGATGTTGCCTGGATTGGAAAACAAGTCTTACGAGGCAAGGTTAGCAGAGCTGGGACTTTTCTCTTTGGAGCATAGAAGGATGCGAGGGGACTTGATAGAGGTCTACAAGATTATGAGAGGTATAGATAGGGTGGATAGCCAGTACCTGTTTCCCAGGGCACCAATAGCAAACACCAGAGGGCATATGTACAAAGTTAAGGGAGGGAAGTTTAGGGGAGACATCAGGGGTAAGTTTTTTACACAGAGGGTTGTGAGTGCCTGGGATGACTTGCCAGGGATGGTGGTGGAGGCTAAAACATTAGGGATATTTAAGAGCCTCTTGGACAGGCACATGGATGAAAGAAAAATGGAGAGTTATGAGGTAGAAGTGCTTTTTAAGGGTATATGGGTCGGCACAACATTGAGGGCTGAAGGGCCTGTTCTGTGCTGTAGTATTCTTGTGTCTAGTATCTAGCTGTGCAGCAGCAGTACAGTGCAATGTATAAAAAATTACTACAAGTAACTTGTACAAGAATATACAAAATATAAATAGCACAAAATGAGAACAAAATATTGTGGTAATGTTCACGGATCTCTGGACTGTTCAGAAATCTGATGGCAGAGGATAAGAAGCTGTTTGCAAAACACTGAGTGTGCTTCCACGGGCTCCTGTACCTCCTCTCTGTAGTGAGGAGAGGGAATGCTCTGGATGGTGAGGGTCCATGACTTTATATGGCCGAGCCTGTCCTGCTCCTACCTTTCCTCCTGGCAACTCGCATTGCCACGGGAACCTGGTGAGGTGAGTGGGAACATCTCTGGGTTAGATGCCTCCTGGAGGAAGCACCTGAGACAGATCCAAACTTCATTCCACAAAGGGCCAACAGAGCTCAGCAGTTCGTGCAGCATCTACGGAGAGGAACAGACCACCAACATTTTGGACTGAAACTATTCATCAGGACTCATTCCCTTTCCTAGCACTGCCTGTCCTGCTGAGCTCCTGCAGCATTTTGAGTGTTTTGCTCTACGTTTACAGCATCTGCAGATCCTCATGTTTATCTGACAGTTATTGGAGATAGTGCCAGTTCCCTGGAGACTTTTTGATTTTGGGCCTGCCCTGCCAAGCTTCCTGACTGAATCCCGCCTGCGATTCCTGCTTTGTACTTAGCCTAACATTGTTTCTTCCTTGTACTGCCCTTGAGTGTATTTATGTTTTGAAATGATCCATAATGATCCATGCAAAACAAACTTTGTCAAAAGGTGTGACAATAATAAATAAACCAATAACATTAGCAATACCAGCCAGGGGTCCCAGCCTATTATCACCGCTTACTCCTCTGGATCCACCAATCACCTGCCACCCCGTCCCCAAACTTTTTAACCTGGCTATCTCCTCTCTTAGGGTGGTGAGGTGGAGATACGTCTCTACCGAAGGAGATGTAAGGAGCTCCTTCCTTCCACTAGCCTGCAGGTCACCCTTGGGCAATGTAGCACCTGCTTTGTCCCCCAATCAGGGTCACGTGAAGCCATGGCAAACCACTCCTGTGGACAAATTTGCCAAGAGCAATTCATTATCGTGGGAAAACCATGATCACCTATGTCATATGACACAGCACATAATGAATGACTGACTCCCCGTTATCATTTCAGTAACAGATGAAGGGTCTCGACCTGAAACATCTATCCTTCTGCAGAAGGTGCCTGTTCCATGGTGTTCCTCCTGCATCTTGTGCAATGCTCCAGATTTCCAGCAAGCTGCGGTCTCTCGCCTCTCCATCAGCAAAGTCAATTTTCTATCAGCCCTCAGATGTGAGTCGCAGCCTCTGATCCCAACAATAATTCCATCGTTGAGGTTTGGCAGCGACAAACTCATGGTGCCCCTGTCATAAATCACCCATTGTTCAGCAAAATAATCACCCCAAGATAATTACTCCTGACCCAAGCATGAAGCCACTTGGCAAACTCGTCAGATATTTGTCCATTCTTATATATCTGTCAGAGAACCAGTCAGGGAAACAAGTGTTTCTACTGTGCAAAACTATTTATGTGGGTTGGGATATTCCGGTCATACCCTCTTTGTTTGTCTTCTCATGCTTTTCCCTCAAAGAGTTCAATTGAGCTTCTGGATTAAATAGTGGTAAGTTATTATTCCTTGCACTTTTCCCATAGATATTTTAACATTTTTGGTCTGAAAGTGAAAGATTTCTGATTTGCAATTCCCCACAGTTCCAAGAACTGTGTTCAACAATGGCTAAAAAGCTAATTTACCCTCGCCCCACCTTACCTTAGCTCACCTCACCAGGTCCACCAGCAAGTCCCAAGCCCTACCTTTTTTTAAACATTTTTGCTTGTTTTGAGGTACTGTATATGCGCTATGGCATTGGGTAATCACTGAGGTACCGTGTAGGCTTTAAGATACTGCTCATGCTCTGTCCTACTGCGTAGGCACTGTGGTATCAGTTAAGCAGTAGTGTGGTGCAATCACTTGAGTCGAGTATGATGGGTGCCATGGTAACCTAGCGGATAGTGCAACGCTATTACAGCTTCGGGAGTTCCAGAGTTCAGAGTTCAATTCCAGTGCCATTCTGTAAAACGTCTGTACATCCTCCCCGTGGTTTCCCCAAGTGCTCTGGTTTCCTCCCACAGTCCAAAGATGTACCACGTAGGTTAATTGATCATTGTACATTGTCCCTTGATTAGCTTAGACCTAATCGGGGGTTGCACGGATTGGCTCGAAGGTCCACAAGGGCCTTGTCCTCACTGTATGGCTAATAAAATGTTCTCCTGAGGGGTTGTCGTCGGTGTGTCCTCAGGTGGCCTCAGATTCTAGTGTAGTGTGGGCATGAGTCACTGGTTGGGCCTTTCGGTTGTTCAGACTCGCTTTTTGCAGCTGGTGTATGCTCTCTGTGAAACGGTGGAGGTCTCTCTCATGTAATGCAGCTCCCTCCTAAAAGATTTCCTCCAAGTGCAATGTCTTCCCAGTCTTTAGATGTATTGTTGAATTTCTTCAGGCTAATTTTAATGTCAGAATTGAGTAAGTGCAGATTTCCTTGGCGGGAACCAAGGGTTCTCTCCTCAGTGGTTAGAGCGCAAAACAAATTCAACAAATGTGTTCAACAAATTCTATTGCTGTTAGCCTGTGGAGTGCGATCTAATGAACACGGGGCAAGTAAGTGAACCTTAGTACGGTTTTCAAAATTGTAAGCCCCTCTGACCAGGTGACACATTTTGATAACCAAGATACACTGAGTGTGACGGAGCGCATGCGGTTAACGCACTCCTTACACACGTTCATCCTCTCGCCTGGTCGTTCTGCGATGCGCTGAGTGTACACATTTCAATGTCTTCCCCAGTATATTCTCACAATTAACCCACTCCTTTCTCTCCACATTGCTACATGCCTTCGGAGTCAGACACCAAAGTTTGGTGTAGTTTCATTCTTTATTTGTATTTAACCGAACACGTGTTGAGCGTTCTGCTGTTACTGGCAGTCGTCTCCCGGCGGTCCCGTGCCGTCTACTGGGTCCGAAACCCAGCTGATGCACTCGGGTTGGTTTTATGCTGCCTTTCCTGCCATACACAGCGGAATATTCTACTTCTTTAGTAATGGGGATATGTGTATGTTTTAAAGGTCGATACATCTGTTTATTTTGTAATATGATTGTACCTAGATTGTGGAGCGCATCATATTCTGATTCATGTGTAGTCTTAAGTTAACTTTGTTGGTAGTTGTGATGGTACATCCTAATGGCAAGTATAAAGCAGCAGATTACGCTCAGTGAGAGACAGATGGGTGCTGCCAGGAACTCACACTGGACAAGAATAAGTATGAAGCTATTGTTGCATTTTTTTTGGTAGATACCTTTCTGTAATTATTGGCAGTTTTCTTTTCAATATTCTTGGTAATTTCTGACACATCTAATAAACATCCTTGCACTAAAGTGTTAAACAACTCCAGTAATTTTTCCTTTGGTCATAACCCATGTATCTAACTCTGAGGCAAGTGATCGGCCAAATGTTGTGGGATTAAAATGTGGGTGATGTGACGGTTAGTACAATGCCACAGCGCCAGCGGTAAGATCGAGGTTCAGCTGCGGTTGTTAAGGAGTTTGTACGTTCTCCCTGTGACTGTATGGGTTTCCTCAGCTGCTCTGATTTCCTCCCACATTCCAAAGCCATGCAATTAGGGTTAGTGAGTTGTGGCCATGCTACGTTGGCATTGGAATCATGGCATCCCTCGTGGACTGCCCAGCACAATCCAGGCTGATTTGATTTGATGCAAAACAATATCTTTCACTGTTAATTTCGATGTACGCATGACAAATAAAGCTAATCTTTATCTTTAAACTATCAAGAAGCCTTACGTCCCACAGCAAAATTTAGGAACCCTACAACAATCAGGTTCCTGGACCAGTGTAGACAACTTCACTCACCTCAACTCTGAACTGATTCTGAAACCTACAGACTCATATTCTCAATATTTTTTTTATTTGAGTAACACACACAAAATACTGGAGGAATTCAGCAGGCTGGGCAGCATCTATGGAAAAGTTGATGTTTCGGGCTGAAACCCTTTGGAAGTCCTACCAAAGGGTTTCGGCCCAAATGGTCGACTGTACTCTTTTCCATAGATGCTGCCTGGCCTGCTGAGTTCCTCCAGCATCTTGTGTGTGTTGCTTGGATTTCCAGCACCTGCAGATTTTCTCTTGTTTATTTTTTATTTGCGCAGTTTATCTTCTTTTGCATGCTGGTTGTTTGTCAGACTTTATTTATGTAGAGTTTTTTTTTGTAAATTCTATTGCATTTCTTTATTTTTCCTGTAAATGCTACAAAAAGTAGTGGATGTAGCCGTCCATCACGAGTAAAGCCCTCCCCACCAGTGCTGTCACAGGAAAGCAGCATCCATCATCAGGGTTCCCGCCACCTAGGACATGCTCTCTTCTCACTGCTGCCATCAGGGAGAAGATACAGGAAGGAGCCTCAGGTCTCACACCACCGTGCTCAGGAACAGTTACTACCCCTCAACCATCAGGCTCTTGAACCAGAGGGGAAAGCTCCATTCAACTTCACTTGCCCCATTATTGAAATGTTCCCACAACCAGTGAACTCACATTCAAAGATGCTTCTTCTCAAGTTTTCAATATTATTATTCATTAATTATTACTATTTTTTTCTTTTGTTCTTGCACAGTTTGTTGTCTTCTGCACTCTGGTTGAACGCCAAAGTAAGGCGGTCTTTCATTGATTCTGCTATGGTTATAATTCTATAGATTTGTTGAGTATGCCCTCAAGAAAACAAATCTCAGGGTTGCATATGGTCATATATATGTACTTTGATAATAAATTTACTTTGAACTTTAATCTTTGAAGGTGACTTCAAGCATGGAGAATCAGGATATCATTACAATAATATTTAATTATCCAAAGACTTTTAGCAGCCTCTGATGTTTCTAGGGGCGTAGATTAATTTAGCCATTTTCACACTAAGATCGGCATCTTTTTTTTCCTCAGGGTACAGAGCCCAAGACCAAACCTCCTACGGTGCTCATCTCTTTACTTACCTTGGGGCTGGTGTGTGCTGGAGGGTTGCTGGGCGCCACCTACCATTCGTGCAAGAAGAGCAGGACTCCCCCGTGCAGGAGACTGGTAACTGCCTTTCCACAGAGGTTTACTGATATTCCATAGGCAGACCCAACAGCATTAGGTTAGAATACAGTGACGCAGGTGCTGGGTGTCTGCATGGGCAGAGGCCAGAGACCCAGGGGATGACTTGTAAAAGGCCACACCCTAAGCAACCTCAGGCTCCAAGGCCATTTCTCTTTGGAGCAAAGGAGGATATGAGACGATAGAGGTGTATAAAATAAGAGGCTTCGATCGAGTGGACAGCCAGTGACTTTTCCCCAGGGTGGAAATGAGTAATGGCATGATACTTTTAAATTAATTTTTTATAAGTTTCTACAATGCGACAAAACAAACAAAAACAGTACAAGAAGAGGCTTATACAGTGCAAAACAAACATTTCAAATGTACAGTTCATAACAATTAAGAAAAAGCACCCATAGTAGAATTGTATGAATTTAGTTACCACCCCACCCTCCCACTACCCAACTCCAAGCCAACCTTACAATATATAAAAAAAGTTAATCAGAACATTTACCACCACAGAGCTGTATTTATAAAAAGAAGGTATATTGCCTACTACCTGAGCTATTATATGTTTACACATCAAAAAAAACATAAATCTTAACCAAAAGAAGCTGGAAGTAAGGGGTTTAAATGCAAAAAGAAAAAAGAGAGGGATGCACCCTTAATCTAAATGGGAATTATGAAATATTCAAGAAAAGGTCCCCACACCTTTTGGAACTTTATGTCCAAATTAAGAAGTGAATAATGAATCTTTTCAAGGTCTAAACAGGAACATAATGTCTCTCAGCCATTGAGCATGAGTGGGAGGTCAGCATCTCTCCACCTAAGGACTGCACGTCTGGCCAAAAGAGAGGCGAAAGACAATGTACGACGCTTAGTCAGAGTCAGATTTGTGTCAACTTCTCCCGAAGTGCTGAAAAGAGCAATCAGAGGGTTCAGTTCCAAGTAACAATTAAGTATATGAGATAAAGTTAAAAAGACACCTCTCCAGAATTTCTCCAAGCTAGGACAAACCCAATACATATGAATAAGGGAAGCCTCGCCCCCTTTACACTTGTCGCAACAGCGACTAGTATCAGGAGAGAACAGATGGCTTAAGTTTAAAGTGACTGGAGGAAAGTATAGAGGGGATGTCAGAGTTAAGTTTTTTACACAGAGAGTGGTAGGTGATTGAAACGCACTGTTAGGAGTGGTGATAGAGACATACATTAGGGACGTAAGAAATTCTTAGATAGGCACATGGATGATAGAAAAATGGAGGCTATGTGGAAGGGAAGAGTTAGTTTGATCTTAGAGCAGGTTATAAGGTTGGCACAACGTTGTGGGACAAAGGATCTGGACTGTTCTGTAGTGTTCCATGTTCTATGTTGTATGAACTTGGCTACAGAAGTAGATGGAGTGGTAAAGAAGGTGAATGTGATGCTTAAACAGAAGAGATTCTGCAGACGCTGGAAATCCAGAGCAACACACACATAATGCCGGAGGAACTCAGCAGGTCAGGCAGTAACTATAGAAATGAATAAACAGTCAGCATTTTGGGCCAAGGTTCTTCATTAGGACATGCTTGCCTTCATCACAAGGGGTATTGAGTATAAGAGGCAGGAGGTCATGTTGCAGTGGTATAAAACGTCACTTGTGCCACGCTTGGAGAATTGTGTGCAGTTCTGGCTGCCCCATTACAGGAGGGATGTGGAGGTTTTGGGGAGGGTGCTGAAGTTCACCAGGATGCTGCCGGGAGTAGAGACAAGGAGAGGTTGAATTAACTCAGGTGGCTTTCTCTGGAGGAACGGAGGCTGAGGGGAGAACTGATGGAGGTTTATAACGTTATGAGAGGCAGAGATAGTGTCGATAGTCATAGATTTGATCTCAGGATAGCAACAGCAAGTACGACAGGGTGAGCATCTAAGGCGAGAGGGGAACGTTTAAAGGAGATGTATAGGATGAGAGTTTATACAGGGAGTCGTGGATACCACGGGTGGTGGAGGAGGCAACAACAATGGTGGTGTTTAAGAGGCTGTTAGACAGACACACATGCACGTTCATGCATCTGAGGGACATGGATCACGTGCAGTAGAAGGGCTTTAGCTTAATTGGCATTGTTGTCAGCACAGACACGACGGGCTGAAAGGCCTGTTCCTAGAAGACCATAAGATACAGGAGCAGAAGTAGGCCATTCGGCCCATCGAGTCTACTCCGCCATTCAGTCATGGGCTGATCCAATTCTTCCAGTCATCCCCATTCCCCTGCTTTCACCATAACCTTTGATGTCTGGCTAATCAAGAACCTATCTATCTCTGCCTTAAAGACACCCAATGATTTGGTCTCCACAGCTGCTCGTGGTAACAAATTCCACAGATTTACCACCCTCTGACTAAAGTAATTTCTCTGCATCTCTGTTCTAAAAGAACATCCTTCAATTCTGAAGTCGTCCCCTCTTGTCCTAGAATCCCCCACCATGGGAAATAACTTTGTCATATCTAATTTGTTCAGGCCTTTTAACATTCGGAATGTTTCTATGAGATCCCCCCTCACTCTTCTGAACTCCAGGGAATACAGCCCAAGAGCTGCCAGATGTTCCTCATATGGTAACCCTTTCATTCCTGGAATCTTCTCTGAACCCTCTCCAATGTCAGTATATCCTTTCTAAAATAAAGAACCCAAAACTGCACACAATACACCAAGTGTGGTCTCACGAGTGCCTTATAGAGCCTCAACATCACATCCCTGCTCTTATATTCTATACCTCTAGAAATGAATGCCAACATTGCATTCGCCTTCTTCACAACCAACTCAACCTGGAGGTTAACCTTTAGGGTATCTTGCACAAGGACTCCCAAGTACTCTCTGCATTTTGAATTCTCTCCCCATCTAAATAATAGTCTGCCCATTTAAATTTCTTCCACCAATGTGTCTGACTATACACTTTCCAACATTGTATTTCATTTGCCACTTCCTTGCCCATTCCCATAAACTATCTAAGTCTCTCTGCAGGCTCTCTGTTTCCTCAACACTACCAGCTCCTCTACCTATCTTTGTATCATCAGCAAATCTTGCCACAAATCTATTAATACTGTAGTCCAAATCATTGACATACATTGTGAAAAGCAGTAGTCCCAACATCAACCCCTGTGGAACTCCACTGGTAACCAGCCAGAATAGGATTCCTTTATTCCCACTCTCTATTTTCTGCCGACCAGCCAATGCTCCATCCACGCTAGTAACTTACCTGTAATTCCATGGACTCTTATCTTGCTAAGCAGCTTCATGTGCAGCACCTTATCAAAGGCCTTCTGAAAATCCAAGTACACCATGTCTACTGCATCTCCTTTGTCTACCCTGCTTGTAATTTCCTCAAAGAATTGCATTAGGTTAGTCAGGCAGAATTTTCCTTTCAGGAAACCACGCTGGCTTTGGCCTATCTTGTCATGTGCCTCCAGGTACTCCGTAATCTCATCCCTAACAATCAGTTCCAACAACTTCCCAACCACTGATGTCAGGGTAACAGGTCTATAGTTCCCTTTCTGCTGCCTCCCACCCTTCTTAAATAGCGGAGTAACATTTCCAATTTTCCAGTCATCCAGTACAATGCCAGAATCTATCGATTCTTGAAAGATCATCGCTAATGCCTCTGCAATCTCTCCAGATTCTTCCTTCAGAACCCAAGGGTACATTCCATCAGGTCCATGAGATTTATCCACCCTCAGACCATTAAGCTTCCTGAGCACCTTCTCAGTCTCAACTTTCACTGCACAAACTTCCCTAAAACTCTTGAATGTCCGATATACTGAAGACGTCTTCCACTGTGAAGACAGATGCAAAATACACATTCATTCCCTCTGCCATCTCTGCGTCTCACATTACAATATCTCCAGCATCATTTTGTATTGGTCCGATATCTACCCTCAACTCTCTTTTACCCTTTATGTACTTAAAAAAGCTTTCAGTATCTTCTTTGATATTAGTCACCAGCTTCCTTTCATAATCCATCTTTTCCCTCCGAATGACTTTCTTAGTTTTCTTCTGCAAGTTTTTAAAAGTTCCGCAATCCTCTATCTTCCCACTAGCTCTGGCTTCCTTGTATGCCCTCTCTTTTGCTTTCAGTTTGGCTCTGACTTCACTTGTCAGTCGGTGAGGATGTGGTGAGGATGAGGACAAGGTGGTGAGGAGATGAAGATGTGAGGACGAAGGGATGAGATCGAGGTGATGAGGTGAGGAGGATGAGGCAATGAGTGAGGAGGTGAGAATAAGGTGATGAGGAAGAAACAAAGGAGCAAGGAGGTGAGGATGAGGGTGAGACAGTGAGGAGGTGAAGATGAGGCAATGAGGTCGAAACGCTGAGAAGGTGAGGATTAGGCAATGAGGAATATGCAAAGCTGAGGAGGTGATGAGGAGGTGAGGGTGAGGCAGTGAGGAGGGGAGGCAATAAGGAAAAGGTGGAGCTGAGGGAGTGGTGTAGAGGTAAGGATGAGGCGATGAGGTCGAGGTAGTGAGGAGGAAGATAGGAGAGCATGAAGAAGAGGAGGTGAGAAAAGGGAGATGAGGAAGTGGTAGTGAGAAAATGCTCTGCTGAGTGACTCTCACTGAAAGCTTCTCCAAGGCCACTTGATAACGACACATCTTCATGCCTGTGGTTCGGTGGGGGATGGTGTGTGTGAGTGTGAGTGTGTGTGTGAATATGAGTGTGCATTATGTATTATGTGTGTGTGTATGAGTGTGCATTATGTATTATGTGTGTAAGTGTGTGTGTATATGAGTGTGCATTATGTATTATGTGTGTGAGTGTGTGTGTATATGAGTGTGCATTATGTATTATGTGTGTGAGTGTGTGTGTATATGAGTGTGCATTATGTGTGTGAGTGTGTGTGTATATGAGTGTGCATTATGTATTATGTGTGTGAGTGTGTGTGTATATGAGTGTGCATTATGTATTATGTGTGTGAGTGTGTGTGTATATGAGTGTGCATTATGTGTGAGTGTGTGTGTGTGTATATGAGTGTGCATTATGTGTGTGAGTGTGTGTAAATGAGTGTGCATTATGTATTATGTGTGTGAGTGTGTGCGTATATGAGTGTGCATTATGTATTATGTGTGTGAGTGTGTGTTCAGACATGCTGCCAGCTGTTCACAGAATGCTGGAACTCTTGCTCCCACCCCGTCCACACCTCTCAGTACTCTCTGCACCTACTGACCCCAAACCCTGAGCCAGACTCTGGTCAGACCCACCCCGGGAATATCTGTGAACCTGCTCTCTAGGGCTTCTTGCTTCGGTGTGAGACTGGAAGCTGATGAATCCCTAGCAGCTGGTGATGAGTGTGAAATGTGGTTTGTGGAGGCTCATCTGCCAAACTTTCATAGACTAGAGTTGTCCCCATAGATTGGATGGGATAAGAAGTGGTGTCACTTATTCAGGAGGGAGGGAGAGGACACCAAACTCTGCCCTGTGGTCCCAAACCAGTGCCAAAGAACAACTGGAATCTGTAAGGAAAGAATTAATACCACGACACCTTAAAACCATCATGTAGTTTAATAGATTTCAAATAAATATATTGTTTTTTTATTAAAAAACTATTTGTGACATTTTTATTTATGTAATGTTCTCAGCTGTTTCTAAAGATCCCTATCTAGTCAGTAGAGCCACTAGCAAGGAGAGTCACAGAGTCAATACCACATAAAAACAGGCCATTTGGCCCAATTGTTCCACGTTGACTCTATCCTAGCTAGTCCAATTTGCTGGCATTTGATCCATAACATTCTAAATCCTTCCAATCCATATACCCATCAAAATGTCTTTTAAAAGTCATTACTGTACCTGCAGGACATGTTTCCTCTGGCAGGACATGCCACATAAATATTAAACCTTTGTGTGTCCGGAGTAGTGTTGTTTAGTTTGGCTGAATATCTGTAGTCAGAAGGTAATAAATTTGAACTTGAAAGCAGTTCCCCTCAAGTTTCTGTTAAACCCCTCCCCTCTCTCCTTAAACCTGTTCCCTTGGGTTCTTATTCCACTTCTCTGGGTGAGGACTGAGTGCATTCACTCTGCTTGTGACCCTCGTGCTTTTACACACTCAGTGTGTCAGGAGCAACTTTGTGTGAGGTCAGTAGATTTCTGAATGGCCCATGAACACTACCTCACTATTTCTCTTATAACTTGTGTTACAACTTACAGTAATGCAGTGTACAGCTGCTACAAAGCAACAAATTTCACAACAGATGTCAGTGGTAGTAAACCTGATTCTAACATAGAACATAGAAACACAGAAAACCTACAGCACAATACAGGCCCTTCGGCCCACAAAGCTGTGCCGAACATGTCCCTACCTTAGAAATTACTGGCTTACCTATAGCCCTCTATTTTACTAAGCTCCATGTACCTATCTAAAAGCCTCTTAAAAGACCCTATCGTATCCGCCTCCACCACCGTTGCTGACATCCCCTTCCACGCATCCACCACTCTATGAGTAAAAAACTTACCCCTGACATCTCCTCTGTACCTACTCCCCAGCACCTTAATTCTGAGTCCGCTTGTGGCAACCATTTCAGCCTTGGGAAAAAGCCTCTGGCTATCCACACGATCAATGCCTCTCATCATCTTGTACAACTCTAACAGGTCACCTCTCATCCTCCTTCGGTCCAAGGAGAAAAGGCCCAGTTCACTCCACCTCTTCTCATAAGGCATGCTCCCCAATCCAGGCAACAATTCCAATAAGATCACCCCTTAGTCTCCTATCCATATAGATAATTAGGGCCATAGAGCACTACAGCAGAAAAACAGGCCCTTCAGCCCATCTAGTCCATGGTTCAATTGAATATCAAAGGATGTACACAGTGTACAGCTTGAAATTCTTACTGTACACTTGGTTCAGCATGGACCAGATGGGCCAAAGAGCTGTTCCTGTGCTGTACTTTTCTATGACTCCATCTGGCTCTAAGGAATAAATTTCTGGCCCGGCCAATCTTTCTCTATTACTCAGTCCCTCAAGTCCTGGCAGCACCATGTCATTTCCAGCTTAATATCCCCTTTCCACTGTAAAACTGACCAAGATTGAACACAGTGCTCCAAGTTTGGCCTCGCCAGTGTCCTGTACAACCACACCATGACCTCTCAACTTTTATACCCAGTGCCCTGACTGATGTAGACAGGGTGCAACACATTTGGCAGTAGGCCATCACAGGCAGTCGCCGGGCAGGATCTGTACCCATCCCGCTGTCCTGGTGAGACCGCCAAGCCAGAGAAATCACAATGCCAATGAATCCCAGTGAGCCGGTGACCACAAATCACACACTGATTAGTCTCGGTCTCATGCGAAGGTTTATAATCTTCCTGCTAACTCTAATTTATTAGAATGATGCACAGTCTTTGCAGATTAAAAGTGAATTCATCAAAGGTTATTGGACAGATATTAAATTCCAGTGCCAATTACTTCATGAGTGTTGTTAGTCCATTTATAATGAACTGACTGATGGCTGCAGTTATTCGAGGACATAAATGATGTCACACTGAATCTCATTGGGCCGATCCTCAGCATCAGAGCACAGTAAGGGGTTGGGGAATGGGAGGACCACCTTCCAAATATCTCCAGTCATCAGAAACCATTGGGACTGATGTTCAAATGCTGGCGTTCCTTAATGTTTGGCTCTCTGACTGGACGCCTGTGACTATTGGTGTGCCACAGGGATCAGCACAGGGTCTGTTGTTGTTTGTCATCTATATCATTGACCTGGACGATGCTATAGAGAGAGTGCAGAGGAGATTTACAAGGATGTTGCCTGGAAAGGAGAAAATGACTTATGAGAATAGGTTGAGTGAACTCGGCCTTTTCTCCTTGGAGCAATGAAGGATGAGAGTTGACCTGATAGAGGTGTATAACATGATGAGAGGCATTGACCGTGTGGATAGTCAGAGGCTTTTTCCCAGGGCTGAAACAGCTAACATGAGGGGGCAAAGTTTTAAGGTGCTTGGAAGTAGGTACAAGGGGGATGTCAGAGGTAACGTTTTCACACAGAGAGTGGTGGATGCTTGGAATACACTTCCAGCGAAGCTGATAGAGCTGGAAACAATAGAGACTCTTAAACAGGTGCATGCAGCTTAGAGGGCTATGCGGTAGGGAAATTCTAGGCGGTTTCTAGAGTAGGTTACATGGTCAGCACAACATTGTGGGCCGAAGGGTCTGTAGTGTGCTGTAGATTCCTATGGTTTATGTTTCTATGATAAGGTTACAATAAGGTAATGATCTGGATGATAGATTTGCACTAGCAAACTTACGGATGACAGCAAGACCTGGGGTGTAGCGGACAGCGAAGAAGACCGTCAAAGCTAACAGTGGAACCCGGACTAGATGGGAATATAGGCTGAAAAACTGTGATTAGGTTAGAGTTAAATTGGGAATGGGCATGTTGCTGGGTAGGGCAGTCCGAAGGGCTGAAAGTCCTGTTCTGCACCACCAGGGGATCCCAACCTGGGGTTCAGAGACCCTCCGGTTAATAAAAAATGGTTGGGGACCCCCTGCTCTAACTAAAATGGCAGATTTTTATGCAGACGTGGAAAGTGTTGCACTTTGGGAGGACAAACCAAGGTAGGACTTACACAGTGAACCGTAGGGTACTGAGGAGTGCAGAGGAACAGAGAGATCTGGGAAAAATGATCCTTAATTCCTTGAAAACAGCAGCACAGTTAGATAGGGTCATAAAGAGAGCTTGTGGTGCATTGGCCTTCATAAATCAAAGTTTTGATTACAGGAGTTGTGTTTTTTTTTTGAAGCTGTATAAGATGTTGGACTATCGTGTGCAGTTCTGGTTAATTAGCTTGAGGAAAGGTGTCAGTTAGATTCAAAGAGTGCAGAAGAGCATTACAAAGATGTTGTCAGGACTTGAGCAAAGGTTGAATAGGTTGGGATATTTTTCCCTGGAATGCAGGAGACTGAGGAGAGATAGGATAGAGGTATACAAAATTATGAAGGGTATAGATCGAGCAGGCTTTTCCCACTGAGGTTGGCTGAGGCTAGAGGTCATAGGTTAAGGGTGAAAGGTGAAATATTTAAGGGGAACATGCACTCAGAAGGTGGTGATAGGGTGGAGCAAGCTGCCGGTGAAAGTGGTGGATGTGGGTTCAAATACAACATTTAAGAGAAGTTTGGTTAAGTACATGGATGGGAGGGGTGTGGACAGCTATGATTGGTGGGAGTGCAGCATGGGCTAAATAGGCTGAATGGCCTGTCTGTGCTGCAGTAATCTATGACTGTCATTATGTACAAACGCGTATGCTCCCTAAGTGGAGGAGTTGCGTTTCCAAATGAATACCACGTAAACTGGACAACTGGGGCCCAAATGGTCTCCAGTTGAAACTTTCCTCTCCCCCTGACAGATGCTGCATTACCTGCTGAGTTCCTCCAGCAGCTTAGTATTGCTCCCAGACTGCGGCGTCTGCTGCTTCCTGTGTCTCCATCTGAAGTCCTTCATTTACTGGACTCCTCAGTGGAGGGAGAGGAACCCAGGCCTTGGTCTCTAACACTGGTTCCTCACTCTGCTCCGGTAGCCTGGAACTGGGAGTTCCTTGCACAGAAGGTGGGATTTGGAGCCAACTCCCATCGTGTCCTGTGTGGAATCCATGACCAACCACACCACAATGGGCAGCAAATAATTGGCTGGAGGAACTCAACCGGTCAATCGACATTCCCTCTATTTTTTTATCAGCTGCTTGGAGCAAACACTCCTCTGAGCAGGAAATTTTTATCTGGCCTGAAAAGCGCGCGGCACTTTAATAAAACATTATATAAAAGAAAATTCAAACTGTGCGGCAACGAAGGCTATGTGCGCAGGACCATTTCAGTTACTGCGTGGCCGTGCACCCCTGCAGCTTAGAGGGAATAACATAGTCAATCAGCAGGTGTAGGGTTTTGACCTGAAATGCTGACAACTCCTCTTGCCCACAGACATCACCTACACCTCTCTTGGAGAGATGAAGTCCCCTATCAACCGTGGAACTTCAGAAAAATATTACAATAGATAAGTCCCCTGGGCCAGGCAGGATATACCCCAGGTTACTATGGAATTATTGGGGAATTGATGATGGTCTTTGCATCCTCCCTTAGGGACAGGATTTATGAGCATAGTCTGATTAGTGATGGTCAGCGTGGACTTCTGAGGGGCTGGTTGTAGCTTAAAATCAGAATCAGGTTTATTATCACTGGCATGTGTTGTGAAATTTGTTGTTTTGCAACAGCAGTACAGCACGATACATAATCAAAAACTATAACTTATAATAAGAAATATATTTTTTAAAAGTAAATATTTAGTGCAAAAAGAGATCAAAGTAAAATATTGAGATAGTGATCAGGGGTTCAATGTCCATTCAGAAATCGGATGGCAGAGGACAATATGCTGTTCCTGAATTTTTGAGAGTGGGTCTTCAGGCGCCTCTACCTCCTCCCTGATGGTGGCACTGAGAAGGGGACATGTCCTGGGTGATGGGGGTCTTTTTAACCATGGATGCTGCCTTTTGAAGACGTCGCCTTTTGAAAGTGTGCTGGATGCTGGGGAAGCTCATGCCCATGGTAGAGCTGGCAGAGTTCACAACTTTTTGCAGCTTTTTCTGATCCTGCGGATTTGCCCCTCCATACCAGACAGTGATACGACCAGTTAGAATGCTCTCCACGGTACGTCAGTAGGAATTTGCTGTCAGACCAAGTCTCCCCAAACTTCACATGAAACATAGCTGCTGTCTTTGTAATTGCATCAATATATTGGGCCCAGGATGGATCTAAAGACTAAAGGAGTTTTTCAATGAAGTAACAAAGAACAGATTGATGAAGCAGAGGCTGTAGTGTATGTGGATTTTACTAAGGTGTTGATAAAGTTCCCCATTCGGACTGTCAGGAGGCATGGAATCAAACAAACTATGCCTGCATGGATTCAAAATTGATTTGCCCACAAATGGCAGAGGGTGGTAGTAGATGGAAAATATTCTGCCTGGATGTCGGTGACCAGTGTTCTTCCATGGGATCTGAAATAGGACCCCTACTCATTTAATTTTTATAAATGACCTGGATAAGAAAGTTGAGGGGCAGGCCAGTAAGTTTGCAGATGTCTCAAAGGTTGGTGGTGTTGTGGATAGTGCAGAGGGTCACCATGGGATGTAGCTAGGTTGGGTGGAGAAATGGCAGATGGAGCTCAATCTGGAAAAGGGTCAAGGGATTCACTTTGAAAGGTTGAACATGAACACAGGTTAATGGTACTACGGAGGAACAGAGGGATCTTGGGGTCCATGTCTATATACTGTGTCTCTCAAAGTTGTGTAAATTAATAGGATGTTTAATAAGGAGTGTGGTGTGTTGGCAAAGGAGAACAGTATGTTGGATGAGGAGTGTGGAGTGTTGGATGAGGAGTGTGTGTGTTGGATGAGGAGTGTGATGTGTTGGATGAGGAGTGTGGTGTGTTGGATGAGGAGTGTGGAGTGTTGGATGAGGATTGTGGAGTGTTGGATGAGGAGTGTGATGTGTTGGATGAGGAGTGTGATGTGTTGGATGAGGATTGTGGAGTGTTGGATGAGCAGTGTGATGTGTTGGATGAGGAGTGTGGAGTGTTGGATGAGGAGTGTGATGTGTTGGATGAGGAGTGTGGAGTGTTGGATGAGGAGTGTGATGCGTTGGATGAGGAGTGTGGAGTGTTGGATGAGGAGTGTGATGTGTTGGATGAGGAGTGTGGTGCGTTGGATGAGGAGTGTGGAGTGTTGGATGAGGAGTGTGGAGTGTTGGATGAGGAGTGTGGTGTGTTGGATGAGGAGTGTGGTGTGTTGGATGAGGAGTGTGATGTGTTGGATGAGGAGTGTGGAGTGTTGGATGAGGAGTGTGGTGTGTTGGATGAGGAGTGTGGAGTGTTGGATGAGGAGTGTGGTGTGTTGGATGAGGAGTGTGATGTGTTGGATGAGGAGTGTGTGTGTGTGTTGGATGAGGAGTGTGGAGTGTTGAATGAGGAGTGTGTGTGTTGGATGAGGAGTGTGGTGTGTTGGATGAGGAGTGTGGTGTGTTGGATGAGGAGTGTGTGTGTTGGATGAGGAGTGTGTATGTTGGATGAGGAGTGTGGAGTGTTGGATGAGGAGTGTGGAGTGTTGGATGAGGAGTGTGGTGTGTTGGATGAGGAGTGTGGAGTGTTGGATGAGGAGTGTGGTGTGTTGGATGAGGAGTGTGGAGTGTTGGATGAGGAGTGTGGAGTGTTGGATGAAGAGTGTGGAGTGTTGGATGAGGAGTGTGGTGTGTTGGATGAGGAGTGTGGAGTGTTGGATGAGGAGTGTGGAGTGTTGGATGAGGAGTGTGGAGTGTTGGATGAGGAGTGTGATGTGTTGGATGAGGAGTGTGGAGTGTTGGATGAGGAGTGTGGAGTGTTGGATGAAGAGTGTGGAGTGTTGGATGAGGAGTGTGGTGTGTTGGATGAGGAGTGTGATGTGTTGGATGAGGATTGTGGAGTGTTGGATGAGGAGTGTGATGTGTTGGATGAGGAGTGTGATGTGTTGGATGAGGATTGTGGAGTGTTGGATGAGGAGTGTGATGTGTTGGATGAGGAGTGTGGAGTGTTGGATGAGGAGTGTGATGTGTTGGATGAGGAGTGTGGAGTGTTGGATGAGGAGTGTGATGTGTTGGATGAAGAGTGTGGAGTGTTGGATGAGGAGTGTGGAGTGTTGGATGAGGAGTGTGATGTGTTGGCTGAGGAGTGTGTGTGTGTTGGATGAGGAGTGTGGAGTGTTGAATGAGGAGTGTGTGTGTTGGATGAGGAGTGTGGTGTGTTGGATGAGGAGTGTGGTGTGTTGGATGAGGAGTGTGGTGTGTTGGATGAGGAGTGTGTGTGTTGGATGAGGAGTGTGTATGTTGGATGAGGAGTGTGGAGTGTTGGATGAGGAGTGTGTGTGTTGGATGAGGAGTGTGATGTGTTGGATGAGGAGTGTGGTGTGTTGGATGAGGATTGTGGAGTGTTGGATGAGGAGTGTGATGTGTTGGATGAGGAGTGTGATGTGTTGGATGAGGATTGTGGAGTGTTGGATGAGGAGTGTGATGTGTTGGATGAGGAGTGTGGAGTGTTGGATGAGGAGTGTGATGTGTTGGATGAGGAGTGTGGAGTGTTGGATGAGGAGTGTGGTGTGTTGGATGAGGAGTGTGGTGTGTTGGATGAGGAGTGTGATGTGTTGGATGAGGAGTGTGGAGTGTTGGATGAGGAGTGTGGTGTGTTGGATGAGGAGTGTGGAGTGTTGGATGAGGAGTGTGGTGTGTTGGATGAGGAGTGTGATGTGTTGGATGAGGAGTGTGTGTGTGTGTTGGATGAGGAGTGTGGAGTGTTGAATGAGGAGTGTGTGTGTTGGATGAGGAGTGTGGTGTGTTGGATGAGGAGTGTGGTGTGTTGGATGAGGAGTGTGTGTGTTGGATGAGGAGTGTGTATGTTGGATGAGGAGTGTGGAGTGTTGGATGAGGAGTGTGGAGTGTTGGATGAGGAGTGTGGTGTGTTGGATGAGGAGTGTGGAGTGTTGGATGAGGAGTGTGGTGTGTTGGATGAGGAGTGTGGAGTGTTGGATGAGGAGTGTGGAGTGTTGGATGAAGAGTGTGGAGTGTTGGATGAGGAGTGTGGTGTGTTGGATGAGGAGTGTGGAGTGTTGGATGAGGAGTGTGGAGTGTTGGATGAGGAGTGTGGAGTGTTGGATGAGGAGTGTGATGTGTTGGATGAGGAGTGTGGAGTGTTGGATGAGGAGTGTGGAGTGTTGGATGAAGAGTGTGGAGTGTTGGATGAGGAGTGTGGTGTGTTGGATGAGGAGTGTGATGTGTTGGATGAGGATTGTGGAGTGTTGGATGAGGAGTGTGATGTGTTGGATGAGGAGTGTGATGTGTTGGATGAGGATTGTGGAGTGTTGGATGAGGAGTGTGATGTGTTGGATGAGGAGTGTGGAGTGTTGGATGAGGAGTGTGATGTGTTGGATGAGGAGTGTGGAGTGTTGGATGAGGAGTGTGATGTGTTGGATGAAGAGTGTGGAGTGTTGGATGAGGAGTGTGGAGTGTTGGATGAGGAGTGTGATGTGTTGGATGAGGAGTGTGATGTGTTGGATGAGGATTGTGGAGTGTTGGATGAGGAGTGTGATGTGTTGGATGAGGAGTGTGGAGTGTTGGATGAGGAGTGTGATGTGTTGGATGAGGAGTGTGGAGTGTTGGATGAGGAGTGTGATGTGTTGGATGAGGAGTGTGTGTGTGTGTTGGATGAGGAGTGTGGAGTGTTGAATGAGGAGTGTGTGTGTTGGATGAGGAGTGTGGTGTGTTGGATGAGGAGTGTGGTGTGTTGGATGAGGAGTGTGTGTGTTGGATGAGGAGTGTGTATGTTGGATGAGGAGTGTGGAGTGTTGGATGAGGAGTGTGGAGTGTTGGATGAGGAGTGTGGTGTGTTGGATGAGGAGTGTGGAGTGTTGGATGAGGAGTGTGGTGTGTTGGATGAGGAGTGTGGAGTGTTGGATGAGGAGTGTGGAGTGTTGGATGAAGAGTGTGGAGTGTTGGATGAGGAGTGTGGTGTGTTGGATGAGGAGTGTGGAGTGTTGGATGAGGAGTGTGGAGTGTTGGATGAGGAGTGTGGAGTGTTGGATGAGGAGTGTGGAGTGTTGGATGAGGAGTGTGATGTGTTGGATGAGGAGTGTGGAGTGTTGGATGAGGAGTGTGGAGTGTTGGATGAAGAGTGTGGAGTGTTGGATGAGGAGTGTGGTGTGTTGGATGAGGAGTGTGATGTGTTGGATGAGGATTGTGGAGTGTTGGATGAGGAGTGTGATGTGTTGGATGAGGAGTGTGATGTGTTGGATGAGGATTGTGGAGTGTTGGATGAGGAGTGTGATGTGTTGGATGAGGAGTGTGGAGTGTTGGATGAGGAGTGTGATGTGTTGGATGAGGAGTGTGGAGTGTTGGATGAGGAGTGTGATGTGTTGGATGAAGAGTGTGGAGTGTTGGATGAGGAGTGTGGAGTGTTGGATGAGGAGTGTGATGTGTTGGCTGAGGAGTGTGTGTGTGTTGGATGAGGAGTGTGGAGTGTTGAATGAGGAGTGTGTGTGTTGGATGAGGAGTGTGGTGTGTTGGATGAGGAGTGTGGTGTGTTGGATGAGGAGTGTGTGTGTTGGATGAGGAGTGTGTATGTTGGATGAGGAGTGTGGAGTGTTGGATGAGGAGTGTGGAGTGTTGGATGAGGAGTGTGGTGTGTTGGATGAGGAGTGTGGAGTGTTGGATGAGGAGTGTGGTGTGTTGGATGAGGATTGTGGAGTGTTGGATGAGGAGTGTGGTGTGTTGGATGAGGAGTGTGGTGTGTTGGATGAGGAGTGTGTGTGTTGGATGAGGAGTGTGATGTGTTGGATGAGGAGTGTGTGTGTTGGATGAGGAGTGTGGAGTGTTGGATGAGGAGTGTGTGTGTTGAATGAGGAGTGTGTGTGTTGGATGAGGAGTGTGGTGTGTTGGATGAGGAGTGTGATGTGTTGAATGAGGAGTGTGTGTGTTGGATGAGGAGTGTGGTGTGTTGGATGAGGAGTGTGGTGTGTTGGATGAGGAGTGTGTATGTTGGATGAGGAGTGTGGAGTGTTGGATGAGGAGTGTGGTGCGTTGGATGAGGAGTGTGATGTGTTGGATGAGGATTGTGGAGTGTTGGATGAGGAGTGTGATGTGTTGGATGAGGAGTGTGATGTGTTGGATGAGGAGTGTGGAGTGTTGGATGAGGAGTGTGGAGTGTTGGATGAGGAGTGTGGAGTGTTGGATGAGGAGTGTGGTGTGTTGGATGAGGAGCGTGGTGCGTTGGATGAGGAGTGTGGAGTGTTGGATGAGGAGTGTGATGTGTTGGATGAGGAGTGTGGAGTGTTGGATGAGGAGTGTGATGTGTTGGATGAAGAGTGTGGAGTGTTGGATGAGGAGTGTGATGTGTTGGATGAGGAGTGTGGAGTGTTGGATGAGGAGTGTGATGTGTTGGCTGAGGAGTGTGTGTGTGTTGGATGAGGAGTGTGGAGTGTTGAATGAGGAGTGTGTGTGTTGGATGAGGAGTGTGGTGTGTTGGATGAGGAGTGTGTGTGTTGGATGAGGAGTGTGTATGTTGGATGAGGAGTGTGGAGTGTTGGATGAGGAGTGTGGTGTGTTGGATGAGGAGTGTGGAGTGTTGGATGAGGAGTGTGGTGTGTTGGATGAGGAGTGTGGAGTGTTGGATGAGGAGTGTGGTGTGTTGGATGAGGAGTGTGGTGTGTTGGATGAGGAGTGTGGTGCGTTGGATGAGGAGTGTGTATGTTGGATGAGGAGTGTGGTGTGTTGGATGAGGAGTGTGGAGTGTTGGATGAGGAGTGTGGAGTGTTGGATGAGGAGTGTGGTGTGTTGGATGAGGAGTGTGGTGCGTTGGATGAGGAGTGTGGAGTGTTGGATGAGGAGTGTGGTGCGTTGGATGAGGAGTGTGTATGTTGGATGAGGAGTGTGGTGTGTTGGATGAGGAGTGTGTGTGTTGGATGAGGAGTGTGTATGTTGGATGAGGAGTGTGGAGTGTTGGATGAGGAGTGTGGTGCGTTGGATGAGGAGCGTGGTGTGTTGGATGAGGAGTGTGGAGTGTTGGATGAGGAGTGTGTGTGTTGGATGACGAGTGTGTGTGTTGGATGAGGAGTGTGGAGTGTTGGATGAGGAGTGTGGAGTGTTGGATGAGGAGTGTGGTGTGTTGGATGAGGAGTGTGTATGTTGGATGAGGAGTGTGGTGTGTTGGATGAGGAGTGTGGTGCGTTGGATGAAGAGTGTGGAGTGTTGGATGAGGAGTGTGGTGCGTTGGATGAGGAGTGTGGAGTGTTGGATGAAGAGTGTGGAGTGTTGGATGAGGAGTGTGGTGTGTTGGATGAGGAGTGTGGAGTGTTGGATGAGGAGTGTGGTGTGTTGGATGAGGAGTGTGGAGTGTTGGATGAGGAGTGTGGAGTGTTGGATGAGGAGTGTGGTGCGTTGGATGAGGAGTGTGGAGTGTTGGATGAAGAGTGTGGAGTGTTGGATGAGGAGTGTGGTGTGTTGGATGAGGAGTGTGATGTGTTGGATGAGGAGTGTGGTGCGTTGGATGAGGAGTGTGGAGTGTTGGATGAGGAGTGTGTGTGTTGGATGAGGAGTGTGGAGTGTTGGATGAAGAGTGTGGAGTGTTGGATGAGGAGTGTGGTGTGTTGGATGAGGAGTGTGGAGTGTTGGATGAGGAGTGTGGTGTGTTGGATGAGGAGTGTGGTGCGTTGGATGAGGAGTGTGGTGTGTTGGATGAGGAGTGTGGAGTGTTGGATGAGGAGTGTGATGTGTTGGACGAGGAGTGTGATGTGTTGGATGAGGAGTGTGGTGCGTTGGATGAGGAGTGTGTATGTTGGATGAGGAGTGTGGTGCGTTGGATGAGGAGTGTGGAGTGTTGGATGAGGAGTGTGTGTGTTGGATGAGGAGTGTGGAGTGTTGGATGAGGAGTGTGGAGTGTTGGATGAGGAGTGTGATGTGTTGGATGAGGAGTGTGGAGTGTTGGATGAGGAGTGTGGTGCGTTGGATGAGGAGTGTGGTGCGTTGGATGAGGAGTGTGGAGTGTTGGATGAGGAGTGTGGAGTGTTGGATGAGGAGTGTGATGTGTTGGATGAAGAGTGTGGAGTGTTGGATGAGGAGTGTGGAGTGTTGGATGAGGAGTGTGTGTGTTGGACGAGGAGTGTGATGTGTTGGATGAGGAGTGTGGTGCGTTGGATGAGGAGTGTGGAGTGTTGGATGAGGAGTGTGTGTGTTGGATGAGGAGTGTGGAGTGTTGGATGAGGAGTGTGGAGTGTTGGATGAGGAGTGTGGAGTGTTGGATGAGGAGTGTGGTGCGTTGGATGAGGAGTGTGGAGTGTTGGATGAGGAGTGTGATGTGTTGGCTGAGGAGTGTGTGTGTGTTGGATGAGGATTGTGGAGTGTTGGATGAGGAGTGTGGAGTGTTGGATGAGGAGTGTGGTGTGTTGGATGAGGAGTGTGGTGTGTTGGATGAGGAGTGTGTGTGTTGGATGAGGAGTGTGTATGTTGGATGAGGAGTGTGTATGTTGGATGAGGAGTGTGTGTGTTGGATGAGGAGTGTGTATGTTGGATGAGGAGTGTGTATGTTGGATGAGGAGTGTGGAGTGTTGGATGAGGAGTGTGGAGTGTTGGATGAAGAGTGTGGAGTGTTGGATGAGGATTGTGGAGTGTTGGATGAGGAGTGTGGTGTGTTGGATGAGGAGTGTGGAGTGTTGGATGAGGAGTGTGATGTGTTGGATGAGGAGTGTGGAGTGTTGGATGAGGAGTGTGTGTGTTGGATGAGGAGTGTGTATGTTGGATGAGGAGTGTGGAGTGTTGGATGAGGAGTGTGGAGTGTTGGATGAGGAGTGTGGTGTGTTGGATGAGGAGTGTGGTGTGTTGGATGAGGAGTGTGTGTGTTGGATGAGGAGTGTGTATGTTGGATGAGGAGTGTGTATGTTGGATGAGGAGTGTGGAGTGTTGGATGAAGAGTGTGGAGTGTTGGATGAGGAGTGTGGTGTGTTGGATGAGGAGTGTGGAGTGTTGGATGAAGAGTGTGTGTGTTGGATGAGGAGTGTGGTGCGTTGGATGAGGAGTGTGGTGTGTTGGATGAGGAGTGTGGAGTGTTGGATGAGGAGCGTGGTGCGTTGGATGAGGAGTGTGGAGTGTTGGATGAGGAGTGTGATGTGTTGGATGAGGAGTGTGGAGTGTTGGATGAGGAGTGTGGAGTGTTGGATGAGGAGTGTGTGTGTTGGATGAGGAGTGTGGTGTGTTGGATGAGGAGTGTGTGTGTTGGATGAGGAGTGTGGAGTGTTGGATGAGGAGTGTGGAGTGTTGGATGAGGATTGTGGAGTGTTGGATGAGGAGTGTGGTGTGTTGGATGAGGAGTGTGGAGTGTTGGATGAGGAGTGTGTGTGTTGGATGAGGAGTGTGGAGTGTTGGATGAGGAGTGTGGAGTGTTGGATGAGGAGTGTGGAGTGTTGGATGAGGAGTGTGGTGCGTTGGATGAGGAGTGTGGAGTGTTGGATGAGGAGTGTGATGTGTTGGCTGAGGAGTGTGTGTGTGTGTTGGATGAGGAGTGTGGAGTGTTGAATGAGGAGTGTGTGTGTTGGATGAGGAGTGTGGTGTGTTGGATGAGGAGTGTGGTGTGTTGGATGAGGAGTGTGTATGTTGGATGAGGAGTGTGGAGTGTTGGATGAGGAGTGTGGAGTGTTGGATGAGAAGTGTGGTGTGTTGGATGAGGAGTGTGGAGTGTTGGATGAGGAGTGTGGTGTGTTGGATGAGGAGTGTGTATGTTGGATGAGGAGTGTGGAGTGTTGGATGAAGAGTGTGGAGTGTTGGATGAGGAGTGTGGTGTGTTGGATGAGGAGTGTGGAGTGTTGGATGAGGAGTGTGGTGTGTTGGATGAGGAGTGTGGTGCGTTGGATGAGGAGTGTGGTGTGTTGGATGAGGAGTGTGGAGTGTTGGATGAGGAGCGTGGTGCGTTGGATGAGGAGTGTGGAGTGTTGGATGAGGAGTGTGATGTGTTGGATGAGGAGTGTGGAGTGTTGGATGAGGAGTGTGTGTGTTGGATGAGGAGTGTGATGTGTTGGATGAGGAGTGTGGAGTGTTGGATGAGGAGTGTGGAGTGTTGGATGAGGAGTGTGTGTGTTGGATGAGGAGTGTGATGTGTTGGATGAGGAGTGTGTGTGTTGGATGAGGAGTGTGTATGTTGGATGAGGAGTGTGGAGTGTTGGATGAGGAGTGTGGAGTGTTGGATGAGAAGTGTGGTGTGTTGGATGAGGAGTGTGGAGTGTTGGATGAGGAGTGTGGTGTGTTGGATGAGGAGTGTGTATGTTGGATGAGGAGTGTGGAGTGTTGGATGAAGAGTGTGGAGTGTTGGATGAGGAGTGTGGTGTGTTGGATGAGGAGTGTGGAGTGTTGGATGAGGAGTGTGGTGTGTTGGATGAGGAGTGTGGTGCGTTGGATGAGGAGTGTGGTGTGTTGGATGAGGAGTGTGGAGTGTTGGATGAGGAGCGTGGTGCGTTGGATGAGGAGTGTGGAGTGTTGGATGAGGAGTGTGATGTGTTGGATGAGGAGTGTGGAGTGTTGGATGAGGAGTGTGTGTGTTGGACGAGGAGTGTGATGTGTTGGATGAGGAGTGTGGTGCGTTGGATGAGGAGTGTGTATGTTGGATGAGGAGTGTGGTGCGTTGGATGAGGAGTGTGGAGTGTTGGATGAGGAGTGTGTGTGTTGGATGAGGAGTGTGGAGTGTTGGATGAGGAGTGTGGAGTGTTGGATGAGGAGTGTGGTGCGTTGGATGAGGAGTGTGGAGTGTTGGATGAGGATTGTGGAGTGTTGGATGAGGAGTGTGGTGCGTTGGATGAGGAGTGTGGTGCGTTGGATGAGGAGTGTGGAGTGTTGGATGAGGAGTGTGTGTGTTGGATGAGGAGTGTGGTGTGTTGGATGAGGAGTGTGGAGTGTTGGATGAGGAGTGTGGTGCGTTGGATGAGGAGTGTGGAGTGTTGGATGAGGATTGTGGAGTGTTGGATGAGGAGTGTGGTGCGTTGGATGAGGAGTGTGTGTGTTGGATGAGGAGTGTGGTGTGTTGGATGAGGAGTGTGGAGTGTTGGATGAGGAGTGTGATGTGTTGGATGAAGAGTGTGGAGTGTTGGATGAGGAGTGTGGAGTGTTGGATGAGGAGTGTGGTGTGTTATAAGGAAGGCAAGACAACAGCTATGTTATTAGGAGTTCGAAGAGATTTGGCATGTCAACAAATACACTCAAAAACTTCTACAGTTGTGCTGTGGTGAGCATTCTGACAGGTTACATCACTGTCTGGTATGGAGGGGCTACTGTGCAGGATTTACCAGGATGTTGCCTGGTTTGAAGAACAAGTCATATGAAGCAAGATTAACAAAGCTGGGACTTTTCTCTTTGAAGCGTAAAAGAATGAGAGGGGACTTGATGGAAGTCAACAAGATTATGAGAGACATAGATAGGGTGGATAGTCAGTACCTGTTTCCCAGGGCACCAATAGCAAACACCAGAGGGCATATGTACAAAAGTAAGGGAGGGAAGTTTAGGGGAGACATCAGGGGTAAGTTTTTTACACAGAGGGTTGTGAGTGCCTGGAATGACTTACCAGGGATGGTGGGGGAGGCTAACACATTAGGGGTATTTAAGAGCCTCTTGGACAGGCACACGGATGAAAGGAAAATAGAAGGTTATGGGGTAGTGTGGGCTTAGTACTTTTTTTTAAGGATTATATGGGTCAGCACAACTTGGAGGGCTGAAGGGCCTGTACTGTGCTGTAATGTTCTATGGTTCTACGCTAAGGTTGTAAATTTAGTCAGCTCCATCTTGGGTACTAGCCTACAAAGTACCCAGGACATCTTTAGGGAGCGGTGTCTCAGAACAGCAGCATCCATTATTAAAAACCTCCAGCACCCAGGGAATGCCCTTTTCTCACTGTTACCATCAGGTAGGAGATACAGAAGCCTGAAGGCACACACTCAGCGATTCAGGAACAGATTCTTCCCCTCTGCCATCTGATTCCTTAATGGACATTGAAGCTTTGGACACTACCTCACTTTTTAAAATATACAGTATTTCTGCTCTGCACATTTTTAATCTATTTGATATACGTAATTGATTCACTTGTTTATTTATTATTAATTTTTTCTCTCTGTTAGATTATGTATTGCATTGAATCGCTGCTGCTAAGTTAACAAATTTCACGTCACATGCCAGTGATAATAAACCTGATTCTGATTCTAATTCTGATTCTGATTCTGTTCTACGGTCTGTGTTCTGTGTTTTACATCCTTTGTGTTCTGTGTTCTACGTTCTGTGTTCTGTGTTTTACATCCTTTGTGTTCTGTGTTCTACGGTCTACATTCTGTGTTCTGTGTTCTGTGTTCTACGTTCTGTGTTCTGTGTTTTATGTCCATTGTGTTCTGTGTTCTACGTTCTGTGTTCTGTGTTTTATATCCATCGTGTTCTGTGTTCTGTGTTCTACAGTCTACATTCTGTGTTCTGTGTTCTTTGTTCTGTGTTCTATGTTCTGTGTTCTGTGTTTTATATCCATCATGTTCTGTTTTCTGTGTTCTACAGTCTACATTCTGTGTTCTATGTTCTACGTTCTGTGTTCTGTGTTCTGTGTTCTGTGTTCTATGTTCTGTGTTCTGTGTTTTATATCCATCATGTTCTGTTTTCTGTGTTCTACAGTCTACATTCTGTGTTCTATGTTCTACGTTCTGTGTTCTGTGTTCTGTGCAACTTAACCAACCAGCCGCTGTTACTAAAACTGTCCTTCGTCTTTCAAGAACGAGGAAGCCGATGCACGGGATCATGACACCGTACGTTTCTCTGCTGCTTCGGAAGACCAAGCTGACAAGCCTAAACAGAACGGAGAAGCCCAGGAGAAGGAGAAGACGAGCAAGGATGCAGCAAGTGCAGAGGCAGGGGAGAGGCCAGCGAAGAAAGGCAAAGAGGAGGGGGACACGGAGCTCTAGAGCAAGGGGGCAGATCTCACAGAAGGTACCATACGTCTGGCTAAAGGAACTCGGCATAAAGCATTGGATTTGAAAACAACATTAAAACACGAGCTCACAAAGGGTTAGGGTAAGGATGGTCCAGTTTGCGATCTAGTGGAAGATGCCTTCACTTAGAGAGCTGGTGAAGGTACCCATTCCACTCATTCTGAACAGAAAATAACTCACCTGGTGATTGCGTGGAAGGGGGTCTCTCTGATCGGTGGGGCAGGAGACGTGTTTACCTATCACCAGTGGTGAAATCTCTTGCCCATCACTCCCAAACCTCAGTACTATAGGCTCATTTACAGAACAGACCATTCAGCTCATCCACACGCTCATTGTCCTGGACACACAACAACACTGGAAGACAAACCAGCCTCTGAGACGCTGCTCATGATGAGCTTGTTATGTGTCTGATCCACATGGTGGAGGGGTAGTCACAGGCTGAATCAGCCTGGTTCCCTTTCCATTCCTGACGCGGGAGAGCGCCACGGTTCCGAAACCACAAGGTCACTCTGCCTAGGAGATTCATGGACACGGGGGGGTGGGGGTGGTGGTATTTCCTTCTCACTTGTTAATACACTGGTCCTTCAGGGTCTGGCTGGCACCCCTGGTGACTAACGGGAGATTGTTGCTGCAGTAGGACATGACCTGCTTCGGCTGGGCGGTGCAACCTTCTCCCTCCGGCTGCAGGCTGACACAGATGGTTAGATTCTCAGTTGGGAAGTGTCCAAAGTGGATTGGTCAGTGAAAGCTGACGCGATGAGGATCATGTTAACACATTGACCAAGAGCCGATCTCTCCCAGAGGCACAAGGCTGGAACTGCCCCCTTCACCACCCGCCCCTGGAGCGTACGGTCCGTGTGCACAGTGACAAGAGGCACCCTGGTGTGTTCACTGACTGCACGGTCACTCAGGTATCACTGGGAACAATGGACAATATCCTCAAACCCTCCTCCCTCCCTGTCACTCTCTTCCCCGAGTCCCTCGTCACTCACTCTCCTCCCTCAGTCTCCTCCTCCATCGCGTTTCTCAGGGGGGATTTGCGCACTTCCCGAGGAACCTGAGCTGTGTGCGTTAGGTGACTGTGGCGCAGGCTCCAGAGAGTCCCAAACCTGGGGCCAAGGTCTTCCCTTTCAGACAAACTGCCCTACAGATAGCTGGTCTTGTTCTGATAACGGACCTATAGTACTCGATCCCTGTGAACGTCAACTTGATCTACAAAGTTAGAACATCCTGAAAATCAGGGGTTGCCAACCCGGGAGCCACAGACCCCTCCGTTAATGGTAGGGGCCCATGGCATAATAAAGGTTGGGAACCCCTGCTGTAAATGATTAATTTCAGATCATCAAGTTAGAATGTTGTAGACGTAGATACTGGCTAATTTAATGATCACAGTATATTCCTCACTTTTCTGCTAATTCTGCGCCAGGTGACCACGGGGCCATAAATCCAGCAGCTCACAGGATGGGTGGGAGACGTGGGCTGATTCCTCTGTCAATGGCATGTGTTTAAACTAAAGTAAAACTCGCATTCTAACATTTCAAACTTTCCTGCAAAGGTTATCTATCTCCTGAGGTCCTGCCCGATTATTGAACTGTGTAAATGACTGAAACTTGTAATAACACACCACTAAACTCTGATCTTCCAGCCACAGTATAAGCTGGTAAAATATGACATGCAGTGTTGCATTTTATTCAGTCTGTGAGTGCTTTGAAATACGTTAAGTGCTTGTTTTTGATTAAAAAATGACAAAACAATATTTGGAGAAAACACCTTGTGTGTAAGCACGAGGTAACCATATTGTCTCATTTTATAGTTTCTCTGGGTGTTAAGTGCCCCTGGGGAAGGTACCCAGAACATTCTAATGTTGTCTTATAAATGTGAATTGTACTTTAAACAGAAATAAAGGTCTCTGAAATAATGTACATTGCACTTTTGGATTGACGACAGAATCCTTGTTCATGAAGAGTGAGCAAACTTGAACACAGGTTTACCAGGTGACAAGTCCCAGCAGAATAGACATGACACCAAGATTGGGAGTGTAGTGGATCACGGCTTGTGGTGGGATCTGAACCAGCTGGACAAGGCTGAAAATGGCAGATGCAATTTAATGCAGACAGGTGCCAGGCGTTGCATTTCAGTAGGACCAACCAGGGTAGGTCCTACACAGTGAACAGTAGGGCACTGAGGAGTGCGGTGGAACAAGGATCTGGGAATACAGGCTTCACAGGTGGATAGGCTCATAAAGAAAGCTTTTGGCACATTGGCCTTTATAAATCAAAGGCTCCTGTACGTCCTTCTCAATGGTAGCAGCAGGAAGAGATGGTGGCTGTCCTTGATGGGGGATGCTACGTTCTGGTGACAGGGCTCCATGTGGTGGAGAGGGCTCTGCTTGTGGATCTGGGAGGCAAAACAGTCCCTTCTCCTCCCCCCCCCCCCCCCCCCCCAGAGGCCAAGAGTACTGAGTCCAGCCCAGGAGTGGGACTGGGCTGAGTGTCGATCTGCCAGCCAGACACCTCGTCAGCTAATGAGAGTGGGATTCCAAAGCAGGGGAACTCTGTTGTAACATCTGTGTCCAGTGGTCACAGTAACGTGATCCTTCATGCTAAATATAATTCTGCATGGAATAGATGGGCTGAAGGACCTGTTTCTGTTCTGTAGTTACTTGTGACTCTATAGGCTCATAGAGTTGTAGGAAAGTACAGGACAGAAATAGGCCTTTGGGCCCATCTAGTCCTTGCTGAACCATTTAAACTGCCTACCCACGTCAACCTGTACCTTCTTCCTGATAGCAGCAGCGAGACAGGACATGGCCTGGATAATGGGGGTCCTTGCTGGTGGATGCTGCTTTCTTGTGACAGTGCTCTGAGTGGGTGTGCTCAGTGGTGGGGAGGACTGTACCTGTGATGGACTGGGCTGTATCCACTACTTCTTTGTACAATATTCCTTTCAAGGGCATTGGTGTTTCCATACCAGGCTGTAAGGCAGCCAGTCAATATACATCTATAGAAGTTTGTCAAAGTTTGGGACAAAGTGCCGAAACTTCCCAAACTGCTAAGAACGTAGAGGCGCCGCCGTGCTTTCTTCATAACGGCACTTACGTGCTGGAACCAGGACAAATCCTGTGAAGGGATAACACTGAGGAACTTACGATTGCTAACCCTCTCCAACTCTGATCCCCTGATACTCATGACCTCCAGGTTTCTACCTCAGAAGTTAATCGTCATCTCCTTGGTCTTGCTGACGATGAGTGAAAGGTTGTTGCCAATCCACACTGATTCACGTGCATAAGGAGGTATTGAGGCCTACGTGTTGGAGCTTATTGATTAGTTTTGAGGGGATGATGGTACTGAATGCTGAGCTGTAGTCAATAAAGAGCATCCTGATTTATGCACCTGCAGCATCCAGATGTTTCAGGGTTGAGTGAAGAGCTGATGAAATGGCAGTAACTGTTGACCTGTTGTGACAGTAGGTATATTTGAGCTGTCCAAGTCACTTCCCAAGCATGAGTTGAAAGGTTTCATCACCAACATCTCAGAGTGTTTCATCACAGTGGATGTAAGTGCTACTGGACGATAGTCATTGAGGCTGGTAACCAAGTTTTTCTCTAGCACGGGTATAATTGAAGACTGCTTGAAGTAGGTGTGTGCCTCAGACTGCTGAAGCGAGGGGTTAAAGATATTGGTGAACACTCCAGCACAGGTCTTTACTACCCAGTTAGGTGCCCCGCTCACCCTCCTGAAGGATGCTCTCACATTGGTCTCAGAGATTAAAATCACAGAGTCAGCGAGTGCTGTGGGAATTTGTTGAGATGCCTCCATGTTTGATGGCCAACACAAGCATTAAAGGCATTGAGCTCATCTGGGAGCAAAGCTGTGAGTCACCTACGTTGCTTGGAGTCACTTTACAGGAGCATCCAAGCCCTGCCACAGCTGTCGAGCATCCTTCAGTGATTCACGTTTGGTCCAGGTTCTCCACTCTGCACCTGAGATGGTTTTCCAGAGATCTCTTGCATTCTCCGTGGTCGCCAGACCTGAATGCCACTCAGCAGATTGCAGATCTCATGGTTCATCTGGGGCTTCTGGGTTTTTATTTGCAGGATTAGTCTTCCTTTGCCCATTGGTTGTTTGTCAGTCTTTGTTAATGTATCGTTTTTTATAAATTCTATTGTATTTCTATATTGTAAATGCCAGCACAGAAAATGAAACCCAAGGTGTCATATAGGTGCTCTGCTCCAGGAGGAGCACAAGCTTGTCATTGTTTGAAGACTTGTGACTCTCGATCACTCAGTCAGGGCTTTATGTTTTGACTCTTGGTATGGTCACTCATGCCACCTAGTAGAGGCCAGACTAAGAGTGGTCCACCGATCCCCCAGGTTCTGGGGTTCAGCTCAGGACTATCAACCATGACTGGTCAAAAAAAAAATTGTCACAAAAATAGCAATGAAGAATCCTTCTGCATCTGAGTGTGACGGTATTCCTGAGTCTCCACCCGCGACTTGTGTGACTGACAGGAAGCTACTGACACGATGAAGGAAGCCCTGATCACCGCCAGAGATGGGGGATCTTCATTGCTGCCCTAAATACCACTGGCGTAATGGGCAGTTTGTAAGTAAGTCGGTATTGTATGTACTTTGATAATAAATAATTTACTTTGACTTTTGAAATTTGAACTTTGATCCCAGCAGTAACTGGGCCTCAGGCTGGCTTTCATACCATTCATTCACGGGATTTTTTTTATCCTTTTAAAAATTCTGTTTCCGATTGTTATTTAAATAATGCAGTTTGAAAATGACAGCTTTTGAGGGCTGCCCAAGTGGGACTTTGTTGGTAGTAAATGTAATGACTGATTGAACACTGGGATTGTTCGGCCCAGTGAGATGGCAGCAACTAAACAGGACGTGAATATCTAGAGAAGAATTACGAGAATGTTCCCGGCTGCGATACGGTTAATGTACGAAGAGTGTTTGATGGCTCTGGGCCTGTACTCGCTGGAGTTTAAAGGAAGGATGGGGATCTTATTGAAGCCTGCCAAATATTGAAAAGCCTGGAAAGAGTGGACATGGAGATGATGTTTTCAACAGTGGTGGAGACTAGGAGCAGAGGGCACAGCCACAGAATACAAGGACGTCCCTTTAGAACAGAGATGAGAACCATTTAAGAGAAGTTTAGATAGGTACATGAATGGGAGTATGGAAGGAACCCAAAGAAACACACACAAATTCCTGACGAGGAGTCTTAACCCAAGACATTGACTGTTGACTCTCTTCCATGGATGCTGCCTGACCTGCCGAGTTCCTCCAGCGTTTGGAGTATGGAGACTCAGGTGCAGCCCATGGGAAGTGGGAGAACAATTTTTGGCATGAACTAGATGGGCTGAAAGGCCTGTTTCTGTGCTCTAGTACTCAATAAATCTATTGCCGTATAACAACATGGGTGTTGGCTGCACAGAGGCAGGGAATGAGGGTATGGGAGGCTGCAGGCCGCTGTGTGTAGGAAATCGCCCTCCAGCTCCCCTTCAGCATGCCGTGGGCAGGTGAGGGTTATTGTATGTGAAGCGGTCAGTTACTGGGAAGTGAGCCAGCATCGTCAGTGTGAAGACAGTGCAGGTGTACCGAGCTGTCCTGGTCTAACAGCGTGGGCAGGAAGGGCTGCCAGTTCGTGTCAGGACAGGGAGGAAGGGTGTGGCCTGGATGTGACATCAACATTTGGAGAACTGGGCTCCTGAGCCAGCTGTTGTAATAAACAGCAGATGTGATGTTGCAGGGGATGGGGCCAGCAGGGTGGGGGTGAGGGACTGACCGCCTCTCGGGTTGGACGTCCATCAAATGCCTAGTGTCACTTTATCAATCTGTGTGCACGCTATCTGATGTCCTTTTATATATTTTTATTATTCTGTTCCTTATATTTGTGTACGTTTTTGTGCTGCATTGGACCCGGAGTAACAATTATTTCATTCTCCTTTACACTTGTAGTGGAAATGACCTTGAATATATTTTTGAATCCTGGATTCGTGAATGGTGCGCCGGGGCCCCGTGGAGGGACGCCCGTGAGGATACTGGAATTGGTTTATTATTGTCACATGAGCCGAGGTAGAGGGAAAGACCTGTCTTTCACGGAACAGATGGAGGGTCTCAGCCCGAAACATCGGCTCTTTATTCCTCTCCACTGATGCTGTGACCTGCTGAATGCTTCCAGCATCTTGCGCATGTTGCTGTGTAACCAGTACCAATATATGAGGCTCAAGGGCAGTCTCACTCAAGAGAAGACTACTGAATGGTTTCTGAATACAATAAGATGGATTTTTACCTCATTATCTGTTTCGTCATGGCCTTGCACCCCTTTGTGTACCTGCTCTGTAGCTGTTACACTCTATTCTGCGTCCTGTGTGATGTAACTGGTCAGGATTCTCTCCATTTGTCAAAGTTCTGGATGACATTCCAAATCTGAGCAAACTTGTAAGAAAGTAAAAGCACAATTGTATCTTCTTTGTGTACACTTACATGCTCAACCCTAACACAGCGGCTGCAGAGATGGTCGACAGCTTCAGGTCCCTGGGCATCCAAATCACCTGAACACCCTCCACACACCTGAACCCTCACCTGGTCCCTCCACACACCTGTACCCTCCCCTGGTTCCTCCACACACCTGACCCCTCTCCTGGTTCCTTCTCACACCTGAACCCTCACCTGGTCCCTCCACACACCTGTACCCTCCCCTGGTTCCTCCACACACCTGACCCCTCTCCTGGTCCCTCCACACACCTGTACCCTCCCCTGGTTCCTCCACACACCTGACCCCTCTCCTGGTTCCTCCTCACACCTGAACCCTCACCTGGTCCCTCCACACACCTGTACCCTCCCCTGGTTCCTCCACACAACTGACCCCTCTCCTGGTTCCTCCTCACACCTGAACCCTCACCTGGTCCCTCCACACACCTGTACCCTCCCCTGGTTCCTCCACACACCTGACCCCTCTCCTGGTTCCTCCTCACACCTGAACCCTCACCTGGTCCCTCCACACACCTGTACCCTCCCCTGGTTCCTCCACACACCTGACCCCTCTCCTGGTTCCTCCACACACCTGAACCCTCTCCTCATCCCTCCACACACCTGAACCCTCACCTGGTCCCTCCACACACCTGTACCCTCCCCTGGTTCCTCCACACACCTGACCCCTCTCCTGGTTCCTCCACACACCTGAACCCTCTCCTCATCCCTCCACACACCTGAACCCTCTCCTGGTCCCTCCACACACCTAAACCCTCTCCTCATCCCTCCACACACCTGACCCCTCTCCTCATCCCTCCACACACCTGACCCCTCTCCTGGTCCTTCCACACTGCTATAGTGATGAAGAAAACACATCAGTGTGTAAATATTTACAGACATGCTGTGGAAAACATCCTGACAGGTTACATTTCAGCCTGTCATGGCCACTGCTCTGGTCTGGTCTGGTCAGGTCAGGGAGTGTCGATGCTGTCCAGTCCATCACCGGCTCATGCCTTACTTCTATCCAGTCCATCTTCACGGAAAGCCAGCGGTGTTATCAACAACGCCTGTCACCCTGGCCACTCCCTTTTCCCTCTTCCACCTTCTGGGAGAATCAGAACCACGTTTAATGTCACTGCCATATGTCATGAAATTTGTTGTTTTGTGGGAGCAGTGCATGCAATATGTAATAATAAAATCTATAAATTACAATATATTAAAGATAAATTCAGTGACTGGGTGATGGGGGACCTCAATGACGGGTACTGCCTTTCTGAAGCATCACCTTTTGAAGATGTCCTGGATGCTGGGGAGGCCAGTGCCCACGGTGAAGCTGTGGCATGTCCACACCAGTGGTGATGCAGCCAGTTCGAATGCTCTCCATGGTACATCTGTAGACATTTGGTGACAAACCAAATCTCCTCAAACTCTTAATGAAGTACGGCCACCATTGTGCCTTCTTTGTAATTGCGTCAACATGCTCAACCCAGGATAGATCTTCAGAGATGTTGACACCCAGGAACTTGAACCTGCTCGACCTTTCCACTGCTAATCCCTTGAAGAGGACTTGTGTGTTTTTCCTTGACTTCCCTTTCCTGGTGTCCACAATCAGTTCCTTGGTCTTACTCACGCTGAGTACAAGGTTGTTGTTGCGATGGCTTGAAGGGCTAGATCAAAAACATCTTCTTCCTCCGTGCTGTTAGACTCCAGAAGCAATCCCCTCTCTCATACATTCCCCTCCCTGTCGTGTTGCCGTGTTCTTGCTCACTTCCTACCTCTTCTGCTATTTATCTATTTAGTTATTTATTTATTGGTTTTTTTTTAGATACAGCACAGAAAAGGCCCTTTTGGCCCTTTGAGCCAAACTACGGGACAATTTACAATGACCAATTAGCCTACCAACCAACACATCTTTGGACTGTGGGGGGAAACCAGACAACCTGGATGAAACCCACACATTCACGGTGAGAAAGTATAAATTCCTAACGGACAGCAGTGGGAACTGAACCCGGGTCGCTAGTACTCTAAAATGATGGACTAACCACAACACTACCGTGCTGCCTCAAATGTTATTGTCACCTTAACATTTATTTTTGTACTACCTCAGTTTACATGACTGCGCTTTGCAACATTCTGCTGTTTTACACATGTTGCTGTATTTATTGTTTATCTGTTTATTTATTAATTTATTTATTGAGGTACAACGTTCAATAGGCCCTTCTGGCCCTTCCAGTTGTGCCACCCAGATTTAACTCTAGCCTAGTCACGGGACAATTTAACAATGACTAATTAACATACCAACTGGTAGGTCTTTGGACTGTGGGAGGAAACCCAGTCATGTGGATTATTTACAAACTCGGTACAGACAGTGGTGGGAATTGAACCTGGGTTGCTGGTACAGTAAAGCATTGTGCTAACGTGTTGTACACTCAATTGCATTGCGCCCTGGTGTATAGAAAACTAACTGATCTCAATAATCTGTTGTCAGTGTTTCTAGTCTGTCTCTGCCCTTGGGCCAGTTACCAGTTGCTACACGCACTTCACGCTTCATCTAATGGAAATTTCGCAGCACAAATTATATTCTCTATTATCGGCTCGGGCTGGTTTTAATCCACTTTTCTGCTGTGTTAATTTGGGGTTTTGATGGACCTTCCAGAAAAAAACTGGCTCAGAGCTGCCCCCTCCTGGCAGAATGAGGTCAAATTCGTTGCTGGTTTAGTAGGTGCTGACACATCAGCACTTCAGAAACAGAATGGGTTTCAATATTACTGACCAAGATACGTGAAGTTTGTTATTTTGTGGGAGCAGTACAGTGCAAAGATATAAACATTATTAAAAATTAAAAACATAAATAAATAGTGCAATAAAAATGAAATGACAGTGGAGTTCATGCCCCATTCAAAAATTTGATGGTGGGTGAGGAAGAAGTTGTTCGTCAAACATTGAGTGTGGGTCATCAAGGTCCTGTATCTCCTCACTGATGGCAAGAAAAAGAAGAGGGCACATCCTGGACTGAGGGTCCTTAAAGATGGATGACACCTTCTTGAGGCATTGCCACCTGAAGATGCCCTCGATGGTGGGAGAGGGGGGTGGTTGCACCTTTAATGGAACTGTGACTACAACTCTCTGCAGCCTCCTGTGATCCTGTGTATAGGGGCTTCCGTACCAGGCAGTGGGGAACCATTCAGAATGCTCTTCAATGTACATCAGTAAAAATCTGTAAGTCTTAGATGTCAAACCAAGTCTCCCCCTGGTTATTTCAATTCATAAATCAAGTCAATTAAAATGTTAGACACAAGAGGTCCTGCAGATGCTGGACATCTACAGCAATACACACAATCTGCTGGAGGAGCTCAGCAGGTCAGGCAGCATCTACGGACAGGAATAAATAGTCAACATTTCAAACCAAGACCCCTCATTACGAGCTTTCATCAATTAAAATGTTGCCCACGGTGTAAGCTGATGTTTTCTACCTTGTCCAGGCATATCTGGGCTTGCTTAGGCGGGGTGGATGCTACACAGCAGGACAGGATTTAGAAAGGCTCTAAATTTCAAATTTTGAGACAAATGTTTCCCAGAATAACTGATGCCAAGATTAAGGAAAGCATTTTTGTTGGTCCACAAATCAAACAGGTCATCAAAGACAGGCAATTTGAAGATCTTCTGATGGGACTGGAGAAAATCACATGGAAGGCATTTAAGGATGTTGTTGAAAATTTTCTTGGCAACTACAGTGCACCAAACTACGTGCAGCTGGCTGACAACATGCTTCCAAAATACAAAGTCATGGAGTACAACAAGTCACTAAAGATTCATTTTCTGCATTCCTGTTTAAGCTTCTTCCCTGCAAATCCTGGCATTGTCAGTGATGAACGTGGTGAAAGGTTTCACCAGGGCTTTGCAGAAATGGAGAAACTGTATCAGGGCAACGGGAAACCATAATTGCTGGCTGATTATTGTCGGACATTTATATGAGAAGCCTCAGGTACTGAGTACAAATAAAACTGATCAACAAAACATGTTTAGCTTTGTTAAAAGTGTTGCGAAGTGTCAGTACTGCTAAGCAACTAAATCCATAACATTCAATAAAAGCTAATTTCTTGTGCTCTAAATTCCTATGTGATAGAAATAGTCTGAAACAATATTTATGTTTAGCTTCAAGCAGCTTATCTTAAAAAAACTATCTGGGGAAGCAACATTTTTGAAAAGTGTAATAGAGACAGTTGATTTTAACCTTTGTGTGATCAGAGTAGAGTTACAACCTGTACACTGCTATAGCTTCCCTTTCAACATCTCTCTGTCATGTCTACAAAAGAATTCTAAAATATGATTTACTTTAATAAAATCATGTCAATGAGACTAAGTTATATTTAACTTTCCAAAATGATTAGCTATTTGCTCTTGGCTCTAGCATCTTGCCAATAATACCTGTCAAACTACCCGGCCTGTCGCTTCCCCTGCCTACTGCCTTCTCCGTTACTGAGTAAAGAGACGTGCTGTGTTTTCCAGTCCACAGAGTTTGCTGAGTTTCAACCAGTGAGTCCACTACATCTTCCTTCAAAGCCTAGGATGCAATCAATCGATCCCAGAGATTGATCCGCTTCTAGCCCCATGTATTTCTTTAATAAATATCCCTTCTGACTGAGACTTACAAATTCATCCTTCTTGTTGGATTTAGCCAATCTCTTACATTAGGGATATTAACAGCATCTTCCACAGTGAAGACTGATACAAAAAAATTATTTACCAAAGCAACCAATTTCTTTGTTCCTGTTTTTAACTGACCAAAGCTCAAAGTAAATTTATTTTAAAAGTACATAGATGTCACCATAAATTTATTATAAAAGTACCGGTACATAGATGTCACCCTGAGATTCATTTTCTTGTGGGTATAGTCAATAAATCTATAGAATAATAACCACAATAGAATCAATGAAAGACTGCACCAATGTGAGCATTCCAACAGTGTGCAAAAGACAACAAACTGTGCAAATACAAAAGATAAAGAAATAATAAATAAATAGGGAGCTAAATATCGAGAACATGAGATGAAGAGTCTTTGAAAGTGAGCTCGTAGGTTGTGGGAACACTTCAGTGATGGGGCAAGTGAAGTTGAGTGAAGTTATCCCATTGGTTCAGGAGCCTGATGGCTGAGGGGTGATATCTGTTCCTGAACCTGGTGGTGAGGTCCTGAGGTTTCTGTACCTTCTTCCTGATAGCAGCAGCGAGAAGAGAGCCTGATGTTGGTGGTGGGACTACCTGATGATGGATGCTGCATTGCTTTCTAGACATACCATACCTGTCTTAACTGCCTTCCTCCTGTTTGCGTAGCCAGAGAAACTCTTTGCTTTGTTATTACATACATGATTTCTCTCAAAATCACTTTTCTCCCTTCCTTTGAGATTTGGATCCATCCCAGTCTTCTGGCCTACCATGTCCCTTGCCATGTATTTTGGATCCATCCTAATCCTCTGGTCTGCCACCAGCTCCTGCCACATTGTTTACTCAAAGGTGTTAATTTAGCTTCTTTGACCTGCTTTATTAAACACAGTCGTTGAGCATCTTCACTCTACCCCGACAAAAGGCAGCATTTCCCAGTGGCCACACAGTTCACTGACGGGGCAAGTGAAGCTGGGTGAAGTTATCCTTTGGTTCTAGGGCCTGGGTGAAGGGTAATAACTGTTACTGTGGCTAGCAGTGTGAACCCTGAGGCTCTTGTACCTTCCTCCTGAGAAGAAGAATAGAGCAAGTCCTGGGTGGTGGGTGGTGATAGAAATGGGGAACAATCTAGTTGTCATCTACCAGATTTGATTGATTCTCAGAATCAGTTTCACGTTTATAACCATTGGCTTAGATTGAATGAAGTTTGTTGTTCTGTGACAGCAGTATAGAACAGGACATAAAATTACTACAAATCAAAGGTTCATTTATTATCAATCTGTACAACTCTGCAGTTCTCTGGGTCACCATGAAACCAAGAAAAGAAAGACAACACGATCTTCAACCCCAAAAATCCCCCCTCCCCGCACAAAAAAAGCAAATACAGAACAGCCACATCGACCCCTAAATCCCCCTCTCGACACAAAAAAAAACAGAAGAGAGATCGGGTAAGAACACAGAATATAAAAAATTATAAGACTGAAGAAAAGTCTACAGTCCATTTTCAAAACACAGAAAAGCTGGGTAACATTCTCTTTATTTTATTTATTTATTTAAATCTTACATCCATCCCACAACGTGAGGGAGTAAAAATCCTTGTGTTCTGACTCTGTTGCAATGTACAGTCATGTGAATTTAGAAGTCTAATGGCTTGTAGAAAGAAACTGTCCCATAGCCTGTTGGTCCTGGCTTTAATGCTGTGGTACCGTTTGCCAGATGAAGCAGCTGAAACAGTTTATGGTTGGGGTGACTGGTGTCCCCGATGATCTTCCAGGCCTTCTTTCTGCACCTGCTGCTGTAAATGTCCTCAGAGGAGGGAAGTTCACATCTACAGATGTGCTGGGCTGTCCGTACCACTCTCTGCAGTGCCCAGTGATCAAGGTTGGTACAGTTCCCATTCCAGGCGGTGATACAGCCAGTCAGGATACTCCCAATGGTGCCCTGTAAAAGGTCTTGAGGATTTGGGGGCCCATGGCGAACTTCTTCAGTCGCCCGAGGTGGAAGAGACGTTGTTGTGCTTCTTTTTGCCAAAAAGCCGGTGTGTACCGTCCAGGTGGGATCACCGGTGGTGTGTATACCGAGGGACATTTTTATGCCACAAAGCCGGTGTGTACCGTCCAGGTGGGATCACCGGTGGTGTGTATACCGAGGGACATTTTCTTGCCACAAAGCCGGTGTGTACCGTCCAGGTGGGATCACCGGTGGTGTGTATACCGAGGGACATTTTCTTGCCACAAAGCCGGTGTGTACCGTCCAGGTGGGATCACCGGTGGTGTGTATACCGAGGGACATTTTCTTACCACAAAGCCGGTGTGTACCGTCCAGGTGGGATCACCGGTGGTGTGTATACCGAGGGACATTTTTATGCCACAAAGCCGGTGTGTACCGTCCAGGTGGGATCCCCGGTGGTGTGTATACCGAGGGACATTTTTATGCCACAAAGCCGGTGTGTACCGTCCAGGTGGGATCACCGGTGGTGTGTATACCGAGGGACATTTTTATGCCACAAAGCCGGTGTGTACCGTCCAGGTGGGATCACCGGTGGTGTGTATACCGAGGGACATTTTTATGCCACAAAGCCGGTGTGTACCGTCCAGGTGGGATCACCGGTGGTGTGTATACCGAGGGACATTTTTATGCCACAAAGCCGGTGTGTACCGTCCAGGTGGGATCACCGGTGGTGTGTATACCGAGGGACATTTTTATGCCACAAAGCCGGTGTGTACCGTCCAGGTGGGATCACCGGTGGTGTGTATACCGAGGGACATTTTTATGCCACAAAGCCGGTGTGTACCGTCCAGGTGGGATCACCGGTGGTGTGTATACCGAGGGACATTTTTATGCCACAAAGCCGGTGTGTACCGTCCAGGTGGGATCACCGGTGGTGTGTATACCGAGGGACATTTTCTTACCACAAAGCCGGTGTGTACCGTCCAGGTGGGATCACCGGTGGTGTGTATACCGAGGGACATTTTTATGCCACAAAGCCGGTGTGTACCTTCCAGGTGGGATCACCGGTGGTGTGTATACCGAGGGACATTTTTATGCCACAAAGCCGGTGTGTACCGTCCAGGTGGGATCACCGGTGGTGTGTATACCGAGGGACATTTTTATGCCACAAAGCCGGTGTGTACCGTCCAGGTGGGATCACCGTTGGTGTGTATACCGAGGGACATTTTCTTGCCACAAAGCCAGTGTGTACCGTCCAGGTGGGATCACCGGTGGTGTGTATACTGAGGGATTTTAACTCTCACGGCACAGTAGCAGTCTCTCCTGTCTCCGCTAGCAGGGCGATCAAAAGGCGGGCAGCCAGTGCTCACCTTCTGCGTTCGCCTCGATGTCGCAACCCCTCGTTGCTTTAATGAAAGCTTTAATCCATGAAATGGAGTCAAACATCGGCTTGCGCCTGCCCCGCCACGAGGCTCGCGCACGCTGCCTCTATCTCATGGAATCCGCTTGGCGACTGCAGATCTCCAAACAGCAAATCACAGAATAATAATCAGTCGCAGAGCAAAAATTACAAAATAAATAAAAAATGCAACAGAGGAATACTGAGCTAAGTCTGTCAGAATGACACCTGTCGAAATGTACTGGAATGTTAACTGGCATACCAGATCTCCTCAAATTCCTAATTAAGTGTAACCGCCTCATGCCTCCTTTATAATTGTTCAAGTTGAAGTTTAACTGTCATTCAACCATACATGACTACAGCCAAATGTGACAGTGTCACTGTAGGGTCACGGTACAACACACAGTACAACAGTCACACACAGCACAGCTTTGTGGGCCGAAGGGCCTGTATTGTGCTGCAGGCCTTTTGCACACAGCTAAAGGCACGTATAAGTTACCAGTAAAATACAGTCACACACCAAGGCTCTAAGGCACATCCACCTTAGATAATTTTGAAAATGCCGGTTTCACGTAAAAACGATAGGCGTCCACACCAAGCGTTTTTGAAAAACCCTCCGTCCACATTGAATCAGATATTTGTGCGAATCTCCTCCTACTGGGCATGTGCAGGACACATCTACAGAAAACAAGCGACATGTTTGGGGTCGAATCTCGCAGTGAAAAGGCACGTTTGTCCAGTTACAGACTAGAACAACTTAAAACAAAATTGCCAAATGACAGTCAGCTGTTGGCTGTTGCGCAGGAGGGCTTAAAACTAAAAAAAAAACAAATACTGAAGCATATAGAGGCAACCGACAGGGAGTTCACAGACAGTATGACCCGGCTGATGACAAACATTGAAAAACTGACTAACTCTGTTGCATTAATAAAGCACCTTGTTAAATGTATAAAACTTGTCTGCATCAGTGTTAACTTGTATTTCCATACAATGTTACATTTGACTGTTACACATCTATTGTCAGAGAAGTACTTGCATAAATAGGTAAACCACCTTCATTCAAGCAAGGACAGAAAACAGGGCAAAGTGAGTATACTTATTTATTCAGTAAGTATTTGGTGAGTACATTTCTAACTCTTCTGGCTTCGGTCTCGTTGCCGTCTGTTCTGAAATTGTCAGATTGTGTGGGGGTTGCGTTCAAGAAAACAATGAAATGTCACCATCTGTTCCAGCACATCATGACAGCGTTTCTAGAAATCTCCGGTTACCCCGTCCACACTACTCTTGCCCATTTTCAAATTTACACACTCTGGAGGGCGTTTTAGAAAAGCTCCATTTTTGGGGGAGGAAGATGCTGTTTCAGTGTGGACAGAGGGTCAAAACGAAGAGAAAAAGCTTCGGTTATGGATTTATCTGGTCTAGTGTGACATAGCCTGAGTCTATGGACAATGCAGCTTGCATTCTGCCAAGCGAACACCGGGGGGCAGCACCGACTCCAGCATGGACACAGTGCCGAAACCACCTCCAGCACCCCGGAGGAGTGCCCCACTCCGCTGTCTCCCCGGACGGCCGCAAGTAGGTGACGAGGCCTAGTCCTCACCATGACCGAGGCCATGCAGCTCTCAAGCCGTTCGCCAAAAAACCAATGAATTGCACTGGCAACATTCCAACCACCCTTGTCCAACGGGCTCTTGTGAGCACAAGAAAAGCAGCTAAGATGATTACCTGTTGTTAGACCGCACCCTTCCTTCACGCACCGACGCCTCTCTGTCGTAGGCATCATCGCAGTCCAGCTCCTTCAAGTTTAGAACATAGAAAACCTACAGCACAATACAGGCCCTTCGGCCCACAAAGTTGTGCCGAACATGTCCCAACCCACTGATGGGGTAGACCTGCAGAACTTTAAGTTCTCAATGTCCAGCGAGGTCTTGTGATTCTTAAAAAAAATACATTTAAAAAAGACAATAACACCTTTGGCTGACCCTGCTGAAGTTGCTGTGTCCAAGCACGCCACCATCTTACCATGAGCAAGGTGTGTATGTTGGGACCAGTTTATGTTCATGGTGTAGAGAAGCGGGTTGCCAGGTTTACCAGTGACATGGAGTGCGATGGAGAACATATGGTAGAGGGAATGCCGAGTCTCTGCAGAAGGACAAGTTGAGTGACTGGATGAAAGTTTAGCAGATGGAGATGAATGTGTAGAAAGAATTGGCTTTCTGAACTTGCTGGTGACTTTCACTTATTGGAACCCTAAAAGAGGGAAAATTGTAAATTGTTAGTTAATTTGACAACTTAACTGATTGACTGCAGCCATTAAAAAGATTTTAACCCCGTAGGATGGGGATATATTCTGACCCCTGAGGCAGGGGCAGTTAAATCCTGTCGGGCCCTGGTGAACCTGGTGTGGGCCTGGAAGGCGGGCCTGGTTCGGGCCATGTGCAGAAGTTCGCTGATGACACGGCCATAGTGGGGTGTGTCAGGAATGGACAGGAGGAGGAGTATAGGAAACTGATACAGGACTTTGTGATATGGTGCAACTCAAACTACCTGCGTCTCAATATCACCAAGACCAAGGAGATGGTGGTGGACTTTAGGAGATCTAGGCCTCATATGGAGCCAGTGATCATTAATGGAGAATGTGTGGAGCAGGTTAAGACCTACAAGTATCTGGGAGTACAGTTAGACGAGAAGCTAGACTGGACTGCCAACACAGATGCCTTGTGCAGGAAGGCACAGAGTCGACTGTACTTCCTTAGAAGGTTGGCGTCATTCAATGTCTGTAGTGAGATGCTGAAGATGTTCTATAGGTCAGTTGTGGAGAGCGCCCTCTTCTTTGTGGTGGCGTGTTGGGGAGGAAGCATTAAGAAGAGGGACGCCTCACGTCTTAATAAGCTGGTAAGGAAGGCGGGCTCTGTCGTGGGCAAAGTGCTGGAGAGTTTAACATTGGTAGCTGAGCGAAGGGCGCTGAGTAGGCTACGGTCAATTATGGAAAACTCTGAACATCCTCTACATAGCACCATCCAGAGACAGAGAAGCAGTTTCAGCGACAGGTTACTATCGATGCAATGCTCCTCAGACAGGATGAAGAGGTCAATACTCCCCAATGCCATTAGGCTTTACAATTCTACCGCGTGATTGAGTTAAGTATTGTATGTAATTAGTTTTGCTACAACAAGTGTATGGGACATTGGAAAAAAGTTGAATTTCCCCATGGGGATGAATAAAGTATCTATCTATCTATCTATCTATCTAAAACAGGTTTGGGAGACAGGGCCTGATCTGCCTCGGGGCGTCCTTCATACTCCACGACAGTAGATGGCGGTAATGCACCTTTCCGACAGGTGCAAGCCACCATCAGAGCAAAAGGAGGAGGGGGATCTGCTTACTCTGTGTGGTGGTTCACTGTCTAGGGTCCCCCGTGTTTAAATATTTGGCTGAATGCAAGACTGACGTGGAAAACACATATGAAGGTAAGGGAGGGATGTGAGGGGTAAGCTTTTTACTCAGAGAATGGTGGATGCCTGGTGTGGTGGTAGAGGCAAATACATTAATGGCTTCTCAGAGGTGTTTGGATAGGCACATGGATGTGAGGAAGATGGAGAGATATGGACATGGTGTAGGTAGGAGGGATTAGTGTTTGGGTGTTTTGATTTACTTTTTAACTGGTTCAGCACAGCATTGTGGGCCGAATGGCCTGTTCCTGTGCTGTACTGTTCTTGAAAGTTATTGAAAGATAAATGTAAGCAGGTCACTAACTTTGAGTTGTGTGGCTGGGTAGGACTGGGGCACTTCTAGGGGTGTTTTAGTGACAATTTATCGCACTTTAATGCTCTCTTGTCTGGATTATGGTTGTATGATTTATGGGGAGGCACCACTTTCAGTTTTATATAGGTTGGATGTCCCACGGGCCAGGGCACTTAATATCTGTGGTGGAGCATTCTGGACCACACCGAGGGGCATTAGGGGGTTAAACTAGGCCAGTTGCTTCTTGACCTGTGAGGGAAAAATTGAGCTTTGCCTACTGGACTTCCTTAGTAGGGTGGGAGGGTGTCCCACTTGACGTGTTGAGTTTTAATACATTGTTGGGAATATACTAGCAGTGTTGGTAAATGTTCTGGGCGGATAATTAGAGAATATGTGTGGGAGTAAAGCACTTGGGGATTTGCAGATTGAGCCGTACTGAGGCTTGGCCAGGAGTTCCGCTGTGGAAATTTCCAGATGCAGGAATAGATTTGAGATTACTGAAGGATAGACAGGGTCTTGTGAGTGGTGAGAGGGTGTCTGGTCAGTTATGGCAGCAGTATTTTTCCCTTTTGCCGCCTTTACAGATGGTCCTAAAGGCCCAGTTAGTAATCAGGTGGGCTCAGGGATGTTTATCCCCTGGTTTAATATTGAGGTGGAGAAAAGCCTGACAGATGTCTGTCTGTACAGCAGAATTTATGGCTCCTATCATTCGTTTGCAACGGGTGGAACAAGTTAAGCCAAGTAGGGTCGTGATCTGCCTGGACTCTTGCCTCAGTATTGCAGAGTTTGGAGTCAAAGTGTTGAAGGAGACCTGATCTATTGATGGACATGTATTATGATCTAACTGCTTGCGAGTGTGGGAATACTAGTTCAGTACCAACACATGTGGGTGTATCGGGCAAGGAAAGGGCCCATGTTATAGCAAAGCAGGCACTAAGTCAGAGGTAGATATTATAGTTAATATGTGAAAGAGTGAAGCCAAATCCTGTATGAAGTTGGCTGGGATTGGGAAATGGCAGAAATTGTGGGATAGGAGTGGGACAGGGAGGTGGTATTACCATTTCTTTCCATCAGTCCAGGAGAGGCACTTTTTGGGAGGGAAGATGTGAGGTTGGTGAGATTGACGGGTTTGCACTCCATTCTGGGCACCTGTTGCCAAGAACAGCAGCTCACTTCTCTCTAAAGAAGTTACCCCTCAGGTCTCTTTAATTTCCTCCCTCTGAACTTTTACGTATCCCCTCTATTTTTGGATCTCCATCCATTCTTCTTCTGCTCTAATGGTGACTTGCACCTATCAGGAAGGTAGGTGCACCATTCTGGGCACCTGTTGCCAAGAATGGGAATGGCTGGTGTGAATTCTGTAAGCTCCCAGGGACTGTGGAACATGCATTTATGCTGTGCCATAGATATTCGTTGGAATGTGGGAAGCTTTTATGCAATTATTGGGTAGACCTGGGGTGCCTTGTTTGCTGATTATTCCAGCACCTGAGGCAAGGAGAGTTAAATCCTGTAAGGCACTGATGAACTGTTGAATTAGTACAGGTTTGGGAGGTGGGATCTGATCCCCTTCACGGCTGCCTTCATACTCCGTGACACTAGGTGGCGGTAGTGCACCTTCCTGATAGGTGCAAGTCACCATTAGAGCAGAAGAAGAATGGATGGAGATCCGAAAATAGAGGGGATACGTAAAAGTTCAGAGGGAGGAAATTAAAGAGACCTGAGGGGTAACTTCTTCAGAGAGATGTGAGCTGCTAGAGGAAGTGGCTGAGCAGCTTTCAGGGGCCATTTGGATAGGTGTGTGGTGAGGAGTGGTATGGCTGAACACAGGCAACAGGACTGGCCGAAGGAATGCTGTGATCCACCACAGACAGGTGAGAGTGCTGAATTATCGGAGACTGGAGAACTGTGGACTATGAAGACCTCCGGGGGGTAGGTGTGTGGCAGACATGCGATGTGGGTGGGAGATGATGCAGGTCTGGTGGGGGCGTTTGCAGGGGACGTGATTGGGTGGCCTGCGTGGAGAAGGGAGACAGGTGTGGGATAGGCAAAGGAGTGAAGCAGGTAAAAGCAAGAGGGTTGGATGGACGCGGGAAGTGAGGTGAGGGATGGAGCAGAGGATTTAGTGGTGATGGAGGAAGTGAGAGAGACGGAGGAGAAGGGTAGAGTGGCGGAGGGTGTGGAATGAAGTAGAGGAGGGCTGGAGGGGAGGTGTGGGACCAAGGGGAGGGGGTTGCAGGGGGCGGCGTCGGGGAGGTGTTGTAGGATTGTAGAAAGAAGAGGATCGCAGGGGAGTGGTGAAGGAGGATGAGGGTGGGGTACAGTTTTGGGGGTTGAAGGAGGAGTGATGTGGAGAGGAGGGTGTGGGAGGGATAAGAGGGGAGGAGAGTGGTGAAGCGGAGGAACGGGTAGGAGAGGTACAGCAGTGGTGGAGAGGTGTGCAATGGGGAGAAGAGTGGAAAGGTAGAGAAGAGGGTGTGGGAGAGGTGTAAATTTGGAGTGATGGAGAGGAGGGTGGGAGGGCAGGGTGGAGAGAAGGTGGGGGACGGCGAGGAGGGTGGTGGGTGTAGGAGGAGGAGGGAATTAGAGGAGGCTGTAGGACGGATGGAGGGGTGGGTAATTTGAGAAGGACGGGAGGGAAGAGTGATACTTCCGCCAGTCCATCGACCCCGCCCCCGGCCCCGGGTTTCCATGGCAGCCGCAGTGTTGCTGTTTTGAAAGTACGTCACGGCCACGAGCTGCCGCTGGACTTTTATCTCGCGTCATCGTGCGTCTGACGTCACTGGGCTGCGTGACTGTCTCAAATTTCTGAATGGGGAGCGAGAGAGGGCAGAGTTCCGAGGCGAAACAGGTGCGTGTTGGGTGAGGACAGGGACAACAGGTGAGTGTGTCTGTGGGGGGGTGAGAGATGTAAAAGGACAGGTGAGTGTGTCTGTGGGGGGGTGAGAGATGTAAAAGGACGGGTGAGTGTGTCTGTGGGGGGGTGAGAGATGTAAAAGGACAGGTGAGTGTGTCTGTGGGGGGGTGAGAGATGTAAAAGGACAGGTGAGTGTGTCTGTGGGGGGGGTGAGAGATGTAAAAGGACAGGTGGGTGTGTCTGTGGGGGGGTGAGGACAGGGACAACAGGTGAGTGTGTCTGTGGGGGGGTGAGAGATGTAAAAGGACAGGTGAGTGTGTCTGTGGGGGGGTGAGAGATGTAAAAGGACAGGTGAGTGTGTCTGTGGGGGGGTGAGAGATGTAAAAGGACAGGTGGGTGTGTCTGTGGGGGGGTGAGAGATGTAAAAGGACAGGTGAGTGTGTCTGTGTGGGGGTGAGAGATGTAAAAGGACAGGTGAGTGTCTGGAGGGGTGAGAGATGTAAAAGGACAGGTGAGTGTGTCTGTGGGTGGGTGAGAGATGTAAAAGGACGGGTGAGTGTGTGTGTCTGTGGGGGGTGAGAGATGTAAAAGGACGGGTGAGTGAGTGTGTCTGTGGGGGGGTGAGAGATGTAAAAGGACAGGTGAGTGTCTGGAGGGGTGACAGATGTAAAAGGACAGGTGAGTGTGAGTGTCTGGGGGGTGAGAGATGTAAAAGGACAGGTGAGTGTGTCTGTGGGGGGGTGAGAGATGTAAAAGGACAGGTGAGTGTGTCTGTGGGGGGGTGAGAGATGTAAAAGGACAGATGAGTGTGTCTGTGGAGGGGGTGAGAGATGTAAAAGGACAGGTGAGTGTGAGTGTCTGGGGGGTGAGAGATGTAAAAGGACAGGTGAGTGTGTCTGTGGGGGGGTGAGAGATGTAAAAGGACAGGTGAGTGTGTCTGTGGGGGGGTGAGAGATGTAAAAGGACAGATGAGTGTGTCTGTGGGGGGGTGAGAGATGTAAAAGGACAGGTGAGTGTGTCTGTGGGTGGGTGAGAGATGTAAAAGGACAGGTGAGTGTGTGTGTCTGTGGGGGGTGAGATGTAAAAGGACAGGTGAGTGTGTCTGGGGGGGTGAGAGATGTAAAAGGACAGGTGAGTGTGTGTGTCTGTGGGGGGGTGAGAGATGTAAAAGGACAGGTGAGTGTGTCTGTGGGTGTGTGAGAGATGTAAAAGGACAGGTGAGTGTGTCTTTGGGGGGGGTGAGAGATGTAAAAGGACAGGTGAGTGTGTCTGTGGGTGGGTGAGAGATGTAAAAGGACAGGTGAGTGTGTCTGTGGGGGGGTGAGAGATGTAAAAGGACAGGTGAGTGTGTCTGTGGGGGGTGAGAGATGTAAAAGGACAGGTGAGTGTGTCTGTGGAGGGGGTGAGAGATGTAAAAGGACAGGTGAGTGTGTCTTTGGGGGGGTGAGAGATGTAAAAGGACAGGTGAGTGTGTCTGTGGAGGGGGTGAGAGATGTAAAAGGACAGGTGAGTGTGTCTGTGGGGGGTGAGAGATGTAAAAGGACAGGTGAGTGTGTCTGTGGGGGGGTGAGAGATGTAAAAGGACAGGTGAGTGTGTCTGGGGGTGAGAGATGTAAAAGGACAGGTGAGTGTGTCTGTGGAGGGGGTGAGAGATGTAAAAGGACAGGTGAGTGTGTCTGTGGGGGGGTGAGAGATGTAAAAGGACGGGTGAGTGTGTCTGTGGGGGGTGAGAGATGTAAAAGGACAGGTGAGTGTGTCTGTGGGGGGGTGAGAGATGTAAAAGGACAGGTGAGTGTGTCTGTGGGGGGTGAGAGATGTAAAAGGACGGGTGAGTGTGTCTGTGGGGGGTGAGAGACGTAAAAGGACGGGTGAGTGTGTCTGTGGGGGGTGAGAGATGTAAAAGGACGGGTGAGTGTGTCTGTGGGGGGGTGAGAGATGTAAAAGGACAGGTGAGTGTGTCTGTGGGGGGGTGAGAGATGTAAAAGGACGGGTGAGTGTGTCTGTGGGGGGGTGAGAGATGTAAAAGGACAGGTGAGTGTGTCTGTGTGGGGGTGAGATGTAAAAGGACAGGTGAGTGAGTGTGTCTGTGGGGGGGTGAGAGATGTAAAAGGACAGGTGTGTGTGTCTGTGGGGGGGTGAGAGATGTAAAAGGACAGGTGAGTGTGTCTGTGGGGGGGTGAGAGATGTAAAAGGACAGGTGAGTGTGTCTTTGGGGGGGGGGTGAGAGATGTAAAAGGACAGGTGAGTGTGTCTGTGTGGGGGGGGTGAGAGATGTAAAAGGACGGGTGAGTGTGTCTGTGGGGGGGTGAGAGATGTAAAAGGACAGGTGAGTGTGTCTGTGGGGGGGGGTGAGAGATGTAAAAGGACAGGTGAGTGTGGGGGGTGAGAGATGTAAAAGGACAGGTGAGTGTGGGGGGGGTGAGAGATGTAAAAGGACAGGTGAGTGTGTGTGTCTGTGGGGGGGTGAGAGATGTAAAAGGACAGGTGAGTGTGTGTGTGGGGGGGTGAGAGATGTAAAAGGACAGGTGAGTGTGTCTGTGTGGGGGGGGTGAGAGATGTAAAAGGACAGGTGAGTGTGTGTGTCTGTGGGGGGGTGAGAGATGTAAAAGGACAGGTGAGTGTGGGGGGGGTGAGAGATGTAAAAGGACAGGTGAGTGTGTCTGTGTGGGGGGGGTGAGAGATGTAAAAGGACGGGTGAGTGTGTCTGTGGGGGGGTGAGAGATGTAAAAGGACAGGTGAGTGTGTCTGTGGGGGGGGGGTGAGAGATGTAAAAGGACAGGTGAGTGTGGGGGGGTGAGAGATGTAAAAGGACAGGTGAGTGTGGGGGGGGTGAGAGATGTAAAAGGACAGGTGAGTGTGTGTGTCTGTGGGGGGGTGAGAGATGTAAAAGGACAGGTGAGTGTGTGTGTGGGGGGGTGAGAGATGTAAAAGGACAGGTGAGTGTGTCTGTGGGGGGGTGAGAGATGTAAAAGGACAGGTGAGTGTGTCTGTGGAGGGGGTGAGAGATGTAAAAGGACGGGTGAGTGTGTGTGGGGGGGGTGAGAGATGTAAAAGGACAGGTGAGTGTGTCTGTGTGGGGGTGAGAGATGTAAAAGGACAGGTGAGTGTGTCTGTGGGGGGGGGTGAGAGATGTAAAAGGACAGGTGAGTGTGGGGGGGGGTGAGAGATGTAAAAGGACAGGTGAGTGTGTCTGTGTGGGGGTGAGAGATGTAAAAGGACAGGTGAGTGTGTCTGTGGGGGGGTGAGAGATGTAAAAGGACAGGTGAGTGTGTCTGTGGGGGGGTGAGAGATGTAAAAGGACAGGTGAGTGTGTCTGTGGGGGGGGTGAGAGATGTAAAAGGACAGGTGAGTGTGTCTGTGGGGGAGTGAGAGATGTAAAAGGACAGGTGAGTGTGTCTTTGGGGGGGTGAGAGATGTAAAAGGACAGGTGAGTGTGTCTTTGGGGGGGTGAGAGATGTGAAAGGACAGGTGAGTGTGTGTGTCTGTGGGGGGGTGAGAGATGTAAAAGGACAGGTGAGTGTGTGTGTCTGTGGGGGTGAGAGATGTAAAAGGACAGGTGAGTGTGTCTGTGGGGGGGTGAGAGATGTAAAAGGACGGGTGAGTGTGTCTGTGGGGGGGTGAGAGATGTAAAAGGACAGGTGAGTGTGTCTGTGGGGGGGTGAGAGATGTAAAAGGACGGGTGAGTGTGTCTGTGGGGGGGGTGAGAGATGTAAAAGGACAGGTGAGTGTGTCTGTGGGGGGGTGAGAGATGTAAAAGGACGGGTGAGTGTGTCTGTGGGGGGGTGAGAGATGTAAAAGGACAGGTGAGTGTGTCTGTGGAGGGGGTGAGAGATGTAAAAGGACAGGTGAGTGTGTCTGTGGAGGGGGTGAGAGATGTAAAAGGACAGGTGAGTGTGTCTGTGGGGGGGTGAGAGATGTAAAAGGACAGGTGAGTGTGTCTGGGGGTGAGAGATGTAAAAGGACAGGTGAGTGTGTGTGTCTGTGGGGGGGTGAGAGATGTAAAAGGACAGGTGAGTGTGTGTGTCTGTGGGGGGGTGAGAGATGGAAAAGGACAGGTGAGTGTGTGTGTCTGTGGGGGGGTGAGAGATGTAAAAGGACAGGTGAGTGTGTCTGTGTGGGGGTGAGAGATGTAAAAGGACAGGTGAGTGTGTCTGTGGGGGAGTGAGAGATGTAAAAGGACAGGTGCGTGTGTGTGTCTGTGGGGGGGGTGAGAGATGTAAAAGGACAGGTGAGTGTGTCTGTGGGGGGGTGAGAGATGTAAAAGGACAGGTGAGTGTGTCTGTGGGGGGGTGAGAGATGTAAAAGGACAGGTGAGTGTGTCTGTGGGGGGGTGAGAGATGTAAAAGGACAGGTGAGTGTGTCTGTGGGGGGGTGAGAGATGTAAAAGGACAGGTGAGTGTGTCTTTGGGGGGGGGGTGAGAGATGTAAAAGGACAGGTGAGTGTGTCTTTGGGGGGGTGAGAGATGTAAAAGGACAGGTGAGTGTGTCTTTGGGGGGGGGGTGAGAGATGTAAAAGGACAGGTGAGTGTGTCTGTGGGGGGGTGAGAGATGTAAAAGGACGGGTGAGTGTGTCTGTGGGGGGGTGAGAGATGTAAAAGGACAGGTGAGTGTGTCTGTGGGGGGTGAGAGATGTAAAAGGACGGGTGAGTGTGTCTGTGGGGGGGTTAGAGATGTAAAAGGACAGGTGAGTGTGTCTGTGGAGGGGGTGAGAGATGTAAAAGGACAGGTGAGTGTGTCTGTGGGGGGGGTGAGAGATGTAAAAGGACAGGTGAGTGTGTCTGTGGGGGGTGAGAGATGTAAAAGGACAGGTGAGTGTGTGTGTCTGTGGGGGAGTGAGAGATGTAAAAGGACAGGTGAGTGTGTGTGTCTGTGGGGGGGGTGAGAGATGTAAAAGGACAGGTGAGTGTGTCTGTGGGGGGGTGAGAGATGTGAAAGGACAGGTGAGTGTGTGTGTCTGTGGGGGGGGTGAGAGATGTAAAAGGACAGGTGAGTGTGTCTGTGGGGGGGTGAGAGATGTAAAAGGACAGGTGAGTGTGTCTGTGGGGGGGTGAGAGATGTGAAAGGACAGGTGAGTGTGTGTGTCTGTGGGGGGGGTGAGAGATGTAAAAGGACAGGTGAGTGTGTCTGTGGGGGGGTGAGAGATGTAAAAGGACAGGTGAGTGTGTCTGTGGGGGGGTGAGAGATGTAAAAGGACAGGTGAGTGTGTCTGTGGGGGGGTTAGAGATGTAAAAGGACAGGTGAGTGTGTCTGTGGGGGGGTGAGAGATGTAAAAGGACAGGTGAGTGTGGGGGTGAGAGATGTAAAAGGACAGGTGAGTGTGTCTGTGTGGGGGGGTGAGAGATGTAAAAGGACAGGTGAGTGTGTCTGTGTGGGGGGGTGAGAGATGTAAAAGGACAGGTGAGTGTGTCTGTGGGGGGGTGAGAGATGTAAAAGGACAGGTGAGTGTGTCTGTGGGGGGGTGAGAGATGTAAAAGGACAGGTGAGTGTGTCTGTGGGGGGGTGAGAGATGTAAAAGGACAGGTGAGTGTGTCTGTGGGGGGGTGAGAGATGTAAAAGGACAGGTGAGTGTGTCTGTGGGGGGGTGAGAGATGTAAAAGGACAGGTGAGTGTGTCTGTGGGGGGGTGAGAGATGTAAAAGGACAGGTGAGTGTGGGGGTGAGAGATGTAAAAGGACGGGTGAGTGTGTCTGTGTGGGGGGGTGAGAGATGTAAAAGGACAGGTGAGTGTGTCTGTGGGGGGGTGAGAGATGTAAAAGGACAGGTGAGTGTGTCTGTGGGGGGGTGAGAGATGTAAAAGGACAGGTGAGTGTGGGGGTGAGAGATGTAAAAGGACAGGTGAGTGTGTCTGTGGGGGGGTGAGAGATGTAAAAGGACAGGTGAGTGTGTCTGTGGGGGGGTGAGAGATGTAAAAGGACGGGTGAGTGTGTCTGTGGGGGGGGTGAGAGATGTAAAAGGACAGGTGAGTGTGTCTGTGGGGGGGGTGAGAGATGTAAAAGGACGGGTGAGTGTGTCTGTGGGGGGGGTGAGAGATGAAAAAGGACAGGTGAGTGTGTGTGTCTGTGGGGGGTGAGAGATGAAAAAGGACAGGTGAGTGTGTCTGTGTGGGGGGGTGAGATGTAAAAGGACAGGTGAGTGTGTCTGTGTGGGGGGGTGAGATGTAAAAGGACGGGTGAGTGTGTCTTTGGGGGGGGGTGAGAGATGTAAAAGGACAGGTGAGTGTGTCTGTGGGTGGGTGAGAGACGTAAAAGGACGGGTGAGTGTGTCTGTGTGGGGGGGTGAGAGATGTAAAAGGACAGGTGAGTGTGTCTGTGTGGGGGTGAGAGATGTAAAAGGACAGGTGAGTGTGTCTGTGGGGGGGGGTGAGAGATGTAAAAGGACAGGTGAGTGTGTGTGTCTGTGGGGGGTGAGAGATGTAAAAGGACAGGTGAGTGTGTGTGTGGGGGGGTGAGAGATGTGAAATGACAGGTGAGTGAGTGTGTCTGTGGGGGGGTGAGAGATGTAAAAGGACAGGTGAGTGTGTCTGTGGGGGGTGAGAGATGTAAAAGGACAGTTGAGTGTGTGTGTGGGGGGGTGAGAGATGTGAAATGACAGGTGAGTGAGTGTGTCTGTGGGGGGGTGAGAGATGTAAAAGGACAGGTGAGTGTGTCTGTGGGTGGGTGAGAGATGTAAAAGGACAGGTGAGTGTGTGTGTCTGTGGGGGGGGGGTGAGAGATGTAAAAGGACAGGTGAGTGTGAGTGTCTGGGGGGTGAGAGATGTAAAAGGACAGGTGAGTGTGTCTGTGGGGGGGTGAGAGATGTAAAAGGACAGGTGAGTGTGTGTGTCTGTGGGGGGGTGAGAGATGTAAAAGGACAGGTGAGTGTGTCTTGTGGGGGGGTGAGAGATGTAAAAGGACAGGTGAGTGTGTGTGTCTGTGGGGGGTGAGATGTAAAAGGACAGGTGAGTGTGTCTGGGGGGGTGAGAGATGTAAAAGGACAGGTGAGTGTGTGTGTCTGTGGGGGGTGAGATGTAAAAGGACAGGTGAGTGTGTCTGGGGGGGGTGAGAGATGTAAAAGGACAGGTGAGTGTGTGTGTCTGTGGGGGGTGAGATGTAAAAGGACAGGTGAGTGTGTCTGGGGGTGAGAGATGTAAAAGGACAGGTGAGTGTGTCTGTGGGGGGGGGTGAGAGATGTAAAAGGACAGGTGAGTGTGTCTTGTGGGGGGGAGAGAGATGTGAAAGGACAGGTGAGTGTGTCTGTGTGGGGGTGAGAGATGTAAAAGGACAGGTGAGTGTGTCTTGTGGGGGGGAGAGAGATGTGAAAGGACAGGTGAGTGTGTCTGTGTGGGGGTGAGATGTAAAAGGACAGGTGAGTGTGTCTGTGGGGGGGTGAGAGATGTAAAAGGACAGGTGAGTGTGTGTGTCTGTGGGGGAGTGAGATGTAAAAGGACAGGTGAGTGTGTCTGTGGGGGGGTGAGAGATGTAAAAGGACGGGTGAGTGTGTCTGTGGGGGGGTGAGAGATGTAAAAGGACAGGTGAGTGTGTCTGTGGGGGGGTGAGAGATGTAAAAGGACAGGTGAGTGTGTCTGGGGGGGGGTGAGAGATGTAAAAGGACAGGTGAGTGTGTCTGTGGGGGGGTGAGAGATGTAAAAGGACAGGTGAGTGTGTCTGTGGGGGGGTGAGAGATGTAAAAGGACAGGTGAGTGTGTCTGGGGGGGGGTGAGAGATGTAAAAGGACGGGTGAGTGTGTCTGTGGGGGGGTGAGAGATGTAAAAGGACAGGTGAGTGTGTCTGTGGGGGGGTGAGAGATGTAAAAGGACAGGTGAGTGTGTCTGGGGGGGGGTGAGAGATGTAAAAGGACAGGTGAGTGTGTCTGTGGGGGGGTGAGAGATGTAAAAGGACAGGTCAGTGTGTGTGTCTGTGGGGGGGTGAGAGATGTAAAAGGACAGGTGAGTGTGTCTGTGGGGGGGGGTGAGAGATGTAAAAGGACAGGTGAGTGTGTCTGTGGGGGGGGTGAGAGATGTAAAAGGACGGGTGAGTGTGTCTGTGGGGGGGTGAGAGACGTAAAAGGACAGGTGAGTGTGTGTGTCTGTGTGGGGGGGTGAGAGATGTAAAAGGACAGGTGAGTGTGTGTGTCTGTGGGGGGGTGAGAGATGTAAAAGGACAGGTGAGTGTGTCTGTGGGGGGGTGAGAGATGTAAAAGGACAGGTGAGTGTGTCTGTGGGGGGGTGAGAGATGTAAAAGGACAGGTGAGTGTGTCTGTGGGGGGGTGAGAGATGTAAAAGGACAGGTGAGTGTGTCTGTGGGGGGGTGAGAGATGTAAAAGGACAGGTGAGTGTGTCTGTGGGGGGGGTGAGAGATGTAAAAGGACAGGTGAGTGTGTCTGTGGGGGGGTGAGAGATGTAAAAGGACAGGTGAGTGTGTCTGTGGGGGGGTGAGAGATGTAAAAGGACAGGTGAGTGTGTCTGTGGGGGGGTGAGAGATGTAAAAGGACAGGTGAGTGTGTCTGTGGGGGGGTGAGAGATGTAAAAGGACAGGTGAGTGTGTGTGTCTGTGTGGGGGGGTGAGAGATGTAAAAGGACAGGTGAGTGTGTGTGTCTGTGGGGGGGTGAGAGATGTAAAAGGACAGGTGAGTGTGTCTGTGGGGGGGTGAGAGATGTAAAAGGACAGGTGAGTGTGTGTGTCTGTGGGGGGGTGAGAGATGTAAAAGGACGGGTGAGTGTGTGTGTCTGTGGGGGGGTGAGAGATGTAAAAGGACAGGTGAGTGTGTCTGGGGGTGAGAGATGTAAAAGGACAGGTGAGTGTGTCTGTGGGGGGGGTGAGAGATGTAAAAGGACAGGTGAGTGTGTCTGTGGGGGGGTGAGAGATGTAAAAGGACAGGTGAGTGTGTCTGGGGGGGTGAGAGATGTAAAAGGACAGGTGAGTGTGTGTGTCTGTGGGGGGGTGAGAGATGTAAAAGGACAGGTGAGTGTGTCTGGGGGGGTGAGAGATGTAAAAGGACAGGTGAGTGTGTGTGTCTGTGGGGGGGTGAGAGATGTAAAAGGACAGGTGAGTGTGGGGGGGTGAGAGATGTAAAAGGACAGGTGAGTGTGTCTTGTGGGGGGGTGAGAGATGTAAAAGGACAGGTGAGTGTGTGTGGGGGGGGTGAGAGATGTAAAAGGACAGATGAGTGTGTCTGTGGGGGGGTGAGAGATGTAAAAGGACAGGTGAGTGAGTGTGTCTGTGGGGGGGTGAGAGATGTAAAAGGACAGGTGAGTGTGGGGGGGTGAGAGATGTAAAAGGACAGGTGAGTGTGTCTGGGGGGGTGAGAGATGTAAAAGGACAGGTGAGTGTGTGTGTCTGTGGGGGGGTGAGAGATGTAAAAGGACAGGTGAGTGTGTCTGTGGGGGGGGTGAGAGATGTAAAAGGACAGGTGAGTGTGTCTGTGGGGGGGGTGAGAGATGTAAAAGGACGGGTGAGTGTGTCTGTGGGGGGGGTGAGAGATGTAAAAGGACAGGTGAGTGTGTGTGTCTGTGGGGGGTGAGAGATGAAAAAGGACAGGTGAGTGTGTCTGTGTGGGGGGGTGAGATGTAAAAGGACAGGTGAGTGTGTCTGTGTGGGGGGGTGAGATGTAAAAGGACGGGTGAGTGTGTCTTTGGGGGGGGGGTGAGAGATGTAAAAGGACAGGTGAGTGTGTCTGTGGGTGGGTGAGAGACGTAAAAGGACGGGTGAGTGTGTCTGTGTGGGGGGGTGAGAGATGTAAAAGGACAGGTGAGTGTGTCTGTGTGGGGGTGAGAGATGTAAAAGGACAGGTGAGTGTGTCTGTGGGGGGGGGTGAGAGATGTAAAAGGACAGGTGAGTGTGTGTGTGGGGGGGTGAGAGATGTGAAATGACAGGTGAGTGAGTGTGTCTGTGGGGGGGTGAGAGATGTAAAAGGACAGGTGAGTGTGTGTGTCTGTGGGGGGTGAGATGTAAAAGGACAGGTGAGTGTGTGTGTCTGTGGGGGGTGAGATGTAAAAGGACAGGTGAGTGTGTCTTGTGGGGGGGTGAGAGATGTAAAAGGACAGGTGAGTGTGTGTGTCTGTGGGGGGTGAGATGTAAAAGGACAGGTGAGTGTGTCTGGGGGGGTGAGAGATGTAAAAGGACAGGTGAGTGTGTGTGTCTGTGGGGGGTGAGATGTAAAAGGACAGGTGAGTGTGTCTGGGGGGGTGAGAGATGTAAAAGGACAGGTGAGTGTGTGTGTCTGTGGGGGGTGAGATGTAAAAGGACAGGTGAGTGTGTCTGGGGGTGAGAGATGTAAAAGGACAGGTGAGTGTGTCTGTGGGGGGGGTGAGAGATGTAAAAGGACAGGTGAGTGTGTCTTGTGGGGGGGAGAGAGATGTGAAAGGACAGGTGAGTGTGTCTGTGTGGGGGTGAGAGATGTAAAAGGACAGGTGAGTGTGTCTTGTGGGGGGGAGAGAGATGTTAAAGGACAGGTGAGTGTGTCTGTGGGGGGGTGAGAGATGTAAAAGGACGGGTGAGTGTGTCTGTGGGGGGGGTGAGAGATGTAAAAGGACAGGTGAGTGTGTCTGTGGGGGGGGTGAGAGATGTAAAAGGACGGGTGAGTGTGTCTGTGGGGGGGGTGAGAGATGTGAAATGACAGGTGAGTGAGTGTGTCTGTGGGGGGGTGAGAGATGTAAAAGGACAGGTGAGTGTGTCTGTGGGTGGGTGAGAGATGTAAAAGGACAGGTGAGTGTGTGTGTCTGTGGGGGGTGAGAGATGAAAAAGGACAGGTGAGTGTGTCTGTGTGGGGGGGTGAGATGTAAAAGGACAGGTGAGTGTGTCTGTGTGGGGGGGGTGAGATGTAAAAGGACGGGTGAGTGTGTCTTTGGGGGGGGGTGAGAGATGTAAAAGGACAGGTGAGTGTGTCTGTGGGTGGGTGAGAGACGTAAAAGGACGGGTGAGTGTGTCTGTGTGGGGGGGTGAGAGATGTAAAAGGACAGGTGAGTGTGTCTGTGTGGGGGTGAGAGATGTAAAAGGACAGGTGAGTGTGTCTGTGGGGGGGGGTGAGAGATGTAAAAGGACAGGTGAGTGTGTCTGTGGGTGGGTGAGAGACGTAAAAGGACGGGTGAGTGTGTGTGTCTGTGGGGGGTGAGAGATGTAAAAGGACGGGTGAGTGTGTCTGTGGGGGGGTGAGAGATGTAAAAGGACAGGTGAGTGTGTCTGTGGGGGGGTGAGAGATGTAAAAGGACAGGTGAGTGTGTCTGTGGGGGGGTGAGAGATGTGAAAGGACAGGTGAGTGTGTGTGTCTGTGGGGGGGGTGAGAGATGTAAAAGGACAGGTGAGTGTGTCTGTGGGGGGGTGAGAGATGTAAAAGGACAGGTGAGTGTGTGTGGGGGGGGTGAGAGATGTAAAAGGACAGGTGAGTGTGTCTGTGGGGGGGTGAGAGATGTAAAAGGACAGGTGAGTGAGTGTGTCTGTGGGGGGGTGAGAGATGTAAAAGGACAGGTGAGTGTGGGGGGGTGAGAGATGTAAAAGGACAGGTGAGTGTGTCTGTGGGGGGGTGAGAGATGTGAAAGGACAGGTGAGTGTGTGTGTCTGTGGGGGGGGTGAGAGATGTAAAAGGACAGGTGAGTGTGTCTGTGGGGGGGTGAGAGATGTAAAAGGACAGGTGAGTGTGTGTGGGGGGGGTGAGAGATGTAAAAGGACAGGTGAGTGTGTCTGTGGGGGGGTGAGAGATGTAAAAGGACAGGTGAGTGAGTGTGTCTGTGGGGGGGTGAGAGATGTAAAAGGACAGGTGAGTGTTGGGGGGGTGAGAGATGTAAAAGGACAGGTGAGTGTGTCTGGGGGGGTGAGAGATGTAAAAGGACAGGTGAGTGTGTGTGTCTGTGGGGGGGTGAGAGATGTAAAAGGACAGGTGAGTGTGTCTGTGGGGGGGGGGTGAGAGATGTAAAAGGACAGGTGAGTGTGTCTGTGGGGGGGTGAGAGATGTAAAAGGACGGGTGAGTGTGTCTGTGGGGGGGGTGAGAGATGTAAAAGGACAGGTGAGTGTGTCTGTGGGTGGGTGAGAGATGTAAAAGGACAGGTGAGTGTGTGTGTCTGTGGGGGGTGAGAGATGAAAAAGGACAGGTGAGTGTGTCTGTGGGTGGGTGAGAGATGTAAAAGGACAGGTGAGTGTGTGTGTCTGTGGGGGGTGAGAGATGAAAAAGGACAGGTGAGTGTGTCTGTGTGGGGGGGTGAGATGTAAAAGGACAGGTGAGTGTGTCTGTGTGGGGGGGTGAGATGTAAAAGGACGGGTGAGTGTGTCTTTGGGGGGGGGTGAGAGATGTAAAAGGACAGGTGAGTGTGTCTGTGGGTGGGTGAGAGACGTAAAAGGACGGGTGAGTGTGTCTGTGTGGGGGGGTGAGAGATGTAAAAGGACAGGTGAGTGTGTCTGTGGGGGGGGGTGAGAGATGTAAAAGGACAGGTGAGTGTGTGTGTCTGTGGGGGGTGAGAGATGTAAAAGGACAGGTGAGTGTGTGTGGGGGGGTGAGAGATGTGAAATGACAGGTGAGTGAGTGTGTCTGTGGGGGGGTGAGAGATGTAAAAGGACAGGTGAGTGTGTGTGTCTGTGGGGGGTGAGATGTAAAAGGACAGGTGAGTGTGTGTGTCTGTGGGGGGTGAGATGTAAAAGGACAGGTGAGTGTGTCTTGTGGGGGGGTGAGAGATGTAAAAGGACAGGTGAGTGTGTGTGTCTGTGGGGGGTGAGATGTAAAAGGACAGGTGAGTGTGTCTGGGGGGGTGAGAGATGTAAAAGGACAGGTGAGTGTGTGTGTCTGTGGGGGGTGAGATGTAAAAGGACAGGTGAGTGTGTCTGGGGGGGTGAGAGATGTAAAAGGACAGGTGAGTGTGTGTGTGTGTCTGTGGGGGTGTAGATGTAAAAGGACAGGTGAGTGTGTCTGGGGGTGAGAGATGTAAAAGGACAGGTGAGTGTGTCTGTGGGGGGGGTGAGAGATGTAAAAGGACAGGTGAGTGTGTCTTGTGGGGGGGGAGAGAGATGTGAAAGGACAGGTGAGTGTGTCTGTGTGGGGGTGAGAGATGTAAAAGGACAGGTGAGTGTGTCTTGTGGGGGGGAGAGAGATGTTTAAAGGACAGGTGAGTGTGTCTGTGGGGGGGGTGAGAGATGTAAAAGGACGGGTGAGTGTGTCTGTGGGGGGGGTGAGAGATGTAAAAGGACAGGTGAGTGTGTCTGTGGGGGGGGTGAGAGATGTAAAAGGACGGTTGTGAGTGTGTCTGTGGGGGGGGTGAGAGATGTAAAAGGACAGGTGAGTGTGTGTGTCTGTGGGGGGTGAGAGATGAAAAAGGACAGGTGAGTGTGTCTGTGTGGGGGGGGTGAGATGTAAAAGGACAGGTGAGTGTGTCTGTGTGGGGGGGTGAGATGTAAAAGGACGGGTGAGTGTGTCTTTGGGGGGGGGTGAGAGATGTAAAAGGACAGGTGAGTGTGTCTGTGGGTGGGTGAGAGACGTAAAAGGACGGGTGAGTGTGTCTGTGTGGGGGGGGTGAGAGATGTAAAAGGACAGGTGAGTGTGTCTGTGTGGGGGTGAGAGATGTAAAAGGACAGGTGGGTGTGTCTGTGGGGGGGTGAGAGATGTAAAAGGACAGGTGAGTGTGTCTGTGGGGGGGGGTGAGAGATGTAAAAGGACAGGTGAGTGTGTGTGTCTGTGGGGGGTGAGAGATGTAAAAGGACAGGTGAGTGTGTGTGTGGGGGGGTGAGAGATGTGAAATGACAGGTGAGTGAGTGTGTCTGTGGGGGGGTGAGAGATGTAAAAGGACAGGTGAGTGTGTGTGTCTGTGGGGGGTGAGATGTAAAAGGACAGGTGAGTGTGTGTGT